>NC_068359.1:76928444-77041937 GCF_020536995.1 Dreissena polymorpha
ATAAGTGATCGAATACTGAAGAATGACGACGGGTAATTGTTATACTTATCCAGATAACTGTATTTTTGTACAGAAAATTCCTATACGGTCAAGTTTGACGTACACTGAAAGACTATTTAAGTTTGGTTCGGCAGACAATTCACTATTTGGGAATGGTTTTTTTTTCAATAATTAGAGCGCAACCTATTTATTGCTTTGTCTTAGTTTATTTTACTAAGAACACCCACAGGAAGATTTTTTTTAGATTAACAGGAGGATTTGAACGTTGTCTATGTTTGGTCATCTTACATTTGTTGGGCGCAGCTCAGACGCTCATTCCATCGAGGGGAAAGTCTGTCAGAGAAAGGCAGATCAGCCGTGTACAAGGCTATGCAGCGCACCTCCGGACCAAGAGGTAAATCGATGGAATGCTATGCAGCGGACCTCCGGTGTGAGCGTCAACAGCTGGACCGAGAGGTCAATCGATGGAAGGTCCGATGGAGTCTAATGTATGCAGACAAACAGCCCAAACCCTGCTTGATGCACTGAATGCTAGTGGAACGCTTACCCACTTATTCAGCTGATACTCACAGAATTGCTCACCATGCCTTCAACATCAGCATCTTGCGAGCGGTCCTTCAGGTCCATGAAGCGTATTAAGACGTATATTAGCTCACCACACTGGCGAGTATCGCCTTACAACCGCTTGCAGTGCTCCACATGTACCGGGAAAGTGTAGTGGACGTTGAAAAATTGATCAACACTTTGGCCTCTACCAAGAGTCGGAACATGCAGGGCCTCTAACCAAGCGAATACCATCTGTTGGCCAAAACTGTATATAATAAAAAAAAATTGTAAACAAGGCTTAAAAGGTTTTGACCGAAACGAATAGTTTATTTGTTTGTTAATAATAATGAGAAAAATCGCGGGCTGCCCACTACTAGCCTTAGCGGGCCTTAGTTGGGTAAAATGATTGATGTTATTGATCGTTATATCGGTTGGTCTGTATGGAGGATAGATGCTATCTTCTGATCAATTTGGTATCCTTCAGGAGCTTCCGGGGGCCTTCGCCCCTTGGGACCTCTGACAAGGGCTATGCCCTGGACCACCGGGGGCCCGCGGCCCCCTGGCCCCCAGCTAATTTTTTTTATGGTGCCTGAACAGGCTTCCAGTACTTGACACTAACGGTGGTCCGTTGACCCGGGGTCCAGTAAAAATTGGCGGACCAGTGAAACCAGAAATGTGTTGATTCGTCGGACCAGTTAAAAAATCCTGGCCAGTTTAGTGTGAAATACTGGTGAAAAGCCGTTTTCATCAATAAAACAACTTATAATGTTACGTTCATAATGAACCGATAATCATCATTATTTTTAGGGGCCGACTCGAGACCGGGATAAAAATAGCAAACATATTGGAAATTCACATTTTTTTTTATGCCTGGATGACAAAAACCTGTTGCAGGATCAATAAATCAATTGCGTTCCGCAAATGACGCCCGCAAATGTCTCCGACTTCGCCGTGATTGACACAAATTAACATAAAATTCGAAGCGTTCGGATCGACAAATGAACAAAATGGTATTTATTATTTTGAAAAAAGCAGCAACAATCAGCATTGTATCAATCTTACTACCATTAGAATATAACCGTGCGAATTTACACTGGAGGGCGCCAAATAATGTTTTGATATTTCCGGAGAGTAAACGCGTATTTTCAAGATTAAAAGTTTTCGCGATGTGGAATTTCATTCCGGGGGTGGTTGAACCTCTGCCTAAAAAACCTAAAGCTAATGAATAGAAGCTTGAAGTACAGCGGAAATATGAGGATAAGAGATAGTTTAGTAGATTGTATAGTTTTCTTTTTATTAATGCACAATACATTGTGGATAGTCCGGAAAGTAAGTTTAAATTTAGGTAAAATAACATAGAAAGTGTCGGACCACTTGAAATCTTGGAGGACCAGTAATTTCTGATAGCTGTTGGTTATTTGGGTCAGTAGGTAAACAAAGTTAGTGTCAAGCCTGCCTTGGAGGGCTCGCTACGCCCCCCTGACAGCCAGTGAAAAGAACACAATTGTTCTTTTCACCGATGAAAACAACAATTTTTCGGATTTCCTTTTCTATTTTTAGACTATCATATCAAGATGTACTTCCCTTTTTTATATCCTTGTTTATATCTATTTTTTCTATGATCACGAGTGAAACAAAATCGATATTCCACCGAATCCAACACGTTTTCTTTTAGTTTTATGCTTTTTTTACCGTTTATTTACATTGTAAAAGAGTTTAACTGAAGAATTTCCCTGGAATAATGACGTAATTTCGTCAACAAAATGACGTCATTTTGTCAACAAAATGACGTCATATAAATGTATTGAGGCACGACACGGGAGAAACTCCGAGAAAGGGTAACTTTTCAGCAAAAGGGAACAGATGTTAATTATTTTCTTGAAAAAGGGGCATAGAAGAAACAGAAAATTTGTTCATGTCATTTTAAGATCATTTTTTATTTCACTCGTGCGCCACTCGTGAAAATATATTTTCTATGATCACTCGTGAAATAACAAACGATCTTACACTGACATAAACACATATATTATCCTCTATTTCTTTATTTGTTACTGTACATTATCCAAAGACGCGCATGGCCAGTACCATGACACTTGTGTCGGCAAGAATAATGTTGTTACTTTATTAGTATTACCGATTGCACATGACTTTAGTTATCGCTGTTCAAACACAGTGCATGTCTGAAATACAAAAAACGACGTTCGGTCTTCTGCAGGGTCGAGGAGAAGCTCCGTGAGATCGATCCGGAAGTGTCGCTGCCCTACTGGGACTACACCATGGACTACTATCTGCCTCTTCCGTCAGACTCCGTCATATGGAGCTCGTGTTTTCTTGGCAACGGCGACGGCACGGTCCGCGAGGGTCCCTTTCGGAATATGTACGGCGGCTTTAACACGCTGATCGCCCGCGACATCGCGCGTAACGGAACTTGTCCGCCAAGATTGATCAACAGGACGATATTGCTAAGCTGATGGGTTTTTGCTATTTTGCGGTAGGTTTGCTTCACGTGATGTTATGCTTAAAATGTTTCGCACATTAATGAGTAAATATCCAAGTGACAGGGACTATAATCTGCAACAAAGCAAAACAAAACCATTCATCATGCATTGTAAAAATCCCATTTGAAATTTTATTTTAACTTTACAAATGTGTTTAAATATATTGACTTGTTGAGAGATTCTCGCATTATTTTCAATATGTCAAAAATCATTGATTTCCATCATATTCACAGAATCACAACCCGTAACGCCTCATAAACCCATTTATGCCTTGTGGACTCTCCCATCCTTCTAAATTGGACCAGTTTATTTCCAAAATTAGGGATGTCTAGTATATTTATTTCTATATTTAGAATGTTACTTACAGAAATTATTTGAAGCAAACAGCGCAGACCCTGATGAGAC
Source organism: Dreissena polymorpha (assembly GCF_020536995.1). Lineage (NCBI taxonomy): Eukaryota > Metazoa > Mollusca > Bivalvia > Myida > Dreissenidae > Dreissena > Dreissena polymorpha. The sequence goes on from NC_068359.1 coordinate 76,931,894, forward strand.
GCCGCATCATGCGGCGTCTCATCTGGGTCTACGCTCTTTGCCAAGGCCGTTTTTCTAGAAGCTAGGCATAAATGGGTTAATACAAATATCATCCTAATCTGCATTTTGGTTATTGGTAGTTTCAATCTTGATATTTATTTATATTGCCCTTTTGTTTCAGAACATAACGACCGGAAACACACCGATCTACTTCCAGCAGGTGAACAACCTGGAAGTGCTACACGATGGCGTACACGATTGGGTGGGCGGGGATATGGGCAACGTGGCCCAGGCGGCGTATGACCCCGTGTTCTTTATGCACCACGCCTTCATCGACTACATCTGGGAGCAGTTCCGGTGGCGGCAGTCGTCCTTGATGTAAGATGTTTACACACTTGAAATGAAAGTGTAAGAACGCTGGGATTTTTTAAACTGGTTATGTTTAAAATCAGAATTGTGTTAGTGTCGGTGTTTTACTAGCTTTTTAAAAATAATGTAAAAAATTAATACATATTTTGAGACTGCACGTTGGTGCTTCCGTTTATCTGAATGCGATAAGACTTTTGATCATCACTTTAGCTTTTAAAGATGTAAATATGGCATAAGATAGATTTTCATGTCTGACCAACTTGTCGAACACGATTTAGTACACGCAGAAAGAGAAAGTTTTCAAAATAAACTCCCGGTAATGTATAATGTATCGTCATGTTTTGTTAAATTTAATAAACAAAATTACGATTTTGTATAAGTATGCAATGCCAAAGTTGGAATAATAGTAGGAAGATAATGTCCTACAAGTTATTTGGTCGGATGCTAATTGAGAAATGCATGCGATTAACAAAATCGGACAGGACAATTGCTTCTGAGAAATATGCCAGTTCCTGCAATTTTCCTTGAAATATATACATATAAAACACTAATGACTTCCGGTTTCAAGGTGCCAAGTGAACGTCGAAAACGACTACCGAGAACAAGGTGACTACGCAGTCAACAACGCCCCTGGCCACGCCCCGTGGGAGGAGATGCACGGGTTCGAGTACCTGCAGAACCGCGACGGTCTGTGGCGCAACTGGACCACAGCCGTGTATGGCTACGAACCGGTGCCAAAGTGTCCCGAGTGCGGCAATTCCGACAACCTCTACTGCGACATGGACGTCGACCCCCGCCGACCGGATGGCGTCTGTGTGACGAAAACGAAGTTCTTTTGCGTCGACGCCCCGCTAACGGTCTTTGATAGAGATAAGCCGTTTGAAGATCCGCTGGGTGGCGGAGTCACTGTTATTCTGGGCACTATACACAAGGGGCTGCCAGGGGATAGACGTACCAGATTCATGTCACAGAAAGAGGGCCTCGCTATTCTTAGACAACAAGTTGGGCATGGTAGGTAAAATTTTTTTTTTTAAGTTTTCATTGTAGGTGCGACACTTTTGATTTAATAAATGGTTTATACCTTTCGTATCATGGTTGTTGGTTTGGGCGCGTTATGCAGTTTTAGAAGTGCATCGTTAATGTTACTAATGTCTAATTTTACACTACATATTTACCAGTTACTCCATTGCTGCAACCTATATTGCACGACGTACAGGCATCGCAAGCCTACAAAAAGACGCTCAACATAAACCTGCATGAGGAAGTCTATGTCGTTTCCAGTGCCGACCCCGAGGGGGCGCTCGTGAAGCACGAGGACATCGTCAGGGGACTGGTGACCACTGTTGCTACGATCCTTGCATGTATGCTATAAGCGAGGTCTATGAATTTCGTTTCTGCCGAGCAATACTTTTAATTGAATTGTATTGCTGAAGCGAATTTGGACGACAAGTAGATTGGCAGATTAAGATGTTTGTTATTGAAAAAATGTATACAAACATTATTTGCTTATGCAATTAAATAGTGTTTGTTTTTTAATTTGAAGATTTTATTATATTAATTTGTTTTGTTTAGAAGTAGAGTTAGGATACCATTTGTTTAATTTGTTGTACAAGTATATCGAACACATTGGCAACGGTCATGGGAACAATAGATAAGTCTGCATATTTTTAAGCTGCATAACTGCCATCTATATCCATTGCTATACATTTAAGTATGTTTGAACTCACAATTTCGGTCGTATCTACAATAAGTGAACTCTAATCCGAATACATGGAGAAGTAAATATTAAACATGGAAAACGTCTCATTATAAACACGACGTAACATATATACATGCCAGCATAGTATTGTTTATATACAAGTTCAGAAGCGTTTCACTCAACGTGAACTGCCGTATATTCAAACAGTTAGCATCATGATTGCGTTTGATGTATGGTACTATTCACTGCCAAACAATCGATATTCTTTTGATATATTTTACCTTATGAAACTTGTGCTGCACTGCCAGTGTATACATTATACATAAGTAATTACATATATATTGTATTATGTTTTTTTTTTTCAAATGTATACAAGTGTGTATATATTTTTGGTGCTTACGGTAACGGGAGCTTTTTATAAATGCACAAACTCAGATACGTCATGTAAACATATATCTCAGCGTGTGCAACATTAAAAGTGTGCAGTCAGATGCCAGAATACCATTCGATGTGAACAATTTTTGATATTGTATTGTGTCTATGTTGAGTATATCAAACACATTATCATGTGTGAACTGGCGAGTAGTAGGATTATATTTATGTGTTAAATATACGGACACGACAACAACGATAAATATACGGACACGACAACGAGGATAAATATACGGACACGACAACGAGGATAAATATACGGACACGACAACAACGATAAATATACGGACACGACAACGAGGATACATTTGCTAAATGTATTTCCATCAATAATGTATATGGGCCGTACTCTGTAAAAAGGAGGTTTAATGTATGTGCGTAAAGTGTCGTCATAGATTAGCCTGTGCAATCCACAAAAGCTTATCATGGACGACACTTTCCGCGTGTATGATATTATTCGTTTAAAGAAAGTCGCTTCTTACCAAAAAGCAACTTTTGGCGGAAAGTGTCGCCCCTAATTAGCCTGTTCGGACTGCACACTCTTTTGATATGTTCATTTTTGCGTGCATGACGTCCCGACACAGGGCTACTATTATTGCAAACGGAAGTCAAGTACAATTAATGCTTATTGTGTCATATTTACAACTGTTTCAGTTAGTGTGTGTTTATTCAACGGATAATGCCATATCTGTTAATCATGTCAAATTTTATAGCACCCTTTCTCAAGCTTGCAATATCAGTTATTTTTATTGATCAGAAATGCTTTGATTGTCTGTAGATATTTTTGTATTAAAATGTTTTAATTTGTTTCTTTTTAAGCGGTGTTAGGATACTCAAATCTAGAGAGTTAGTGTGCCTTTGTATTGTGACTATGCTGTTAAATGGACATTTCATTCACTGACTTCTATCTATAATCCATATGTTTTCACAGTGCATATGCTTGTATTACGTTTGAACTACTGTATTCGTTTGATACTACACTTAATAATGTATATCATATATAGGTCTGCTCAGTTGAAATTCATTTGAGAAGCTCATGTTATTAAAATACCATTTATTACAATCAGTTCACATTCAAACAATTGCGAACTTGCTGAGTGGTACCGAAAATATCACGTAACAAATGTTCTTATAATTCTGTTTCATTAAATCGACAATCCTACAAAAACCGCTTCTTTCTATCGACGCTATACATTTTATTATATTGTTCATTTACCTTCAATTTTTACACGTTTGCGCGTGTATTATTATGTTTTTCGTAAGGATCAATTGCGCAATAAATGTTAAGACTCTGCGATTTTCTTTGAATATCCCACAGATTATTAACTTCGAATTTTTAAAGCAAATCAAGCTGAGTGAACATAACAAATTTCATCATATTTTGAAATGTAGTTGTAGGTCGACTGTTAAACATTTTTACAAACACTATTAGTTGTGTTTGTAGTTTTTGCAGTTTTGATTGTTTACTTTCTTTCTTATAACTTGCATTAACTAAACATGTACACACGTCAAACTCAATGCTTACTGAATATTGGCGTTATTACAAAGGTTTCGTTAGCGTTTATAGAGATCGGAATCTACTTCTCGAACATTTCAACAATACACGGGTACTTGCAAAGTACATCGTTTGTATACTCAGTAACTGCAACATTAAAATAGCATCATAAACAATATCTATTTGATAACATTCATGACATTGCATTTTACCAGTGTTTTGAAAATCATGATAAACATTTTTGTTAGTTTTCACTGTTCCCTTCCCTATTCCATTTCTCCGTTGTTATCACTTACATACCGGTATGTGTAGATTCTACTAAACTGCGTTTTGTTCGTTCCTGTTCTTAATTGGCGCCAAATACAGCATCATATATAATTTATTGCTCTCTATTTTTAATACTAGATACATAATTGCTTTCGCATACTGTTCAATTTTAATGCTTGTCTTTGGTCAACCGACCATCTGCATGTGTACTATTTTGTATGTCCGCAAATGTCACCAACTTTCATCGTCTTTTCAGTGTTTTTTTTCTAATAACTTGTTGCCGTCATGTTTGTCTTGCAACCGTTTAGACACGTTTATAATGATACTCTTATGTTTAACATTTAGATTGTACGCGTATATGTAAATCCACAGTATAGCTAGTCTAATGTCCTCGTCTTATGAAATTTTACTGCATCACAGCTATTTTGTGCTCGACATGTCTAACACTGATCTATGAACTATCGTCCTATATTTATGCTTATTTATAAACCTACTATATTTTTTCCTCGCCTTAATAAAAGCCATGTTAACCTAAATATATGTTTTTCTTTATAACCCATGACGCTTTTTATGATAAGCTATTCATGTATCTCACGAAGTTATCTGTAATACATCTAAGTAAGTTCCATATCACGAACGATTACCTTTCTACAGCTAATGGCTTGACTTAACCCTTTATAGGATCTTTTTTTCTCATTACCGGCCTCTCTTAAAATTGACACATTGTCTGTCTATTTCTTTGCATTTACTGCTGTTTTATCGGTGAACCCAGCTTTTATTATGACGTTTTATATAACGTTTGACCTTTCTATTTCTTTTAAGTAGTTCGTCTGTTGAGCACTATCTATTATATAATATTTAGTCTTTCTCCTCGTTGAACTTGCTTATCTAATCGTTTGACAACTATTGACTATTGTACTGTATTGTATTGACTTTTTTTAACTAGCTACTCTATACCGCTTGTCATTTCTTCATTTGTTATAACCATATTTTCTATAACGTTTGCTTTTCAACTTATTAAATCTTTTTTTCAAATTACTTCTTTATAGTGTCTGATCGTTCGTCTCGCAACTTCGCACGAATTAATTATATTCTTGTTACAATTTCATTACGCCAAATGTCAATTCATTGTGTTAAGGTATATGTACAATCCAACAACACATGCATAGACAACTGTATTACTGACTTCATTTTCTAATTTTATAGATACAATTCAGCCCTGTTTTACTTTTAATTGCGTTTACCTTAATTAAACACATGTATTTATAAAATGTTCCATCACTAATCTCAAACAGGATATCATGAAACTTACTCCCTAATGTCACTGCCATGTTCATTGTTTTCTCTGTGTCACTGTTATAGATGTCAATAGAGTTTGTTTATATGATAGCACATGTGTTCAAATGATTTTTTAACAAAAGATTTATTTGTTAAACGCGTAATCATATTATCTACCAGGTATTTGTGAACGATGTTATCGTGTTATATTTTAGTTTGATCAATGGGTTATGATTACTTGTGCGTGTGCTATTTTATTTACCACGTACATGTAAATTGTAATCGTAATTTTGAAATGGGCGTTGCAAAAGAGAAATAAATAAATAATACAGAGTCAATTATTACCTAAATTCGCAAGTGTAAAATAAAATATGTGCGAAATAAAATTTAAATGTATGAAGTAGTATTGTGAATACTGAAGTTAAGTAAAAATGAGCTTCAAACGTTCTTCAAAGTAAATTTCCAATGTTGTCATGTTGAAATATGTGAGCAGAGTAGTATTTTCGTAAGACTTTTAATATGAGCTGGCTAAGTTGTCTTTTTATTACACAACGCATATTCCATTATGATGAAATAATATAATGTTAAATTTCATAGACGTACTTAAATTCGAATTTCTGATGAAAGCAAACAAAGTCCCTTTCATCATTAGCTGTTTAGTAAATGATTTATTGATCATATCTAGTTATTAATGAAAACAGCATTTAGTTTATCGATCAACGTTTTGGCCGAAACTTTTTGTATTAATTCCTTTCTATTATGTAATGCACTATACGTATGTTTGCCTTTAAAAAAAAATAAAACTGCCATCGGAGATGTCAGATTATTTACGCAATATCTAACTTTTACCCTTCTATGCAATGATGAACGTTGGGGACATAGTTATATGCTTTTATATGTCTGTGATTTTGGTTTTGTGGTAAAATGATCTGCTTTTACATGAAATGCATATAATGTAATCAAGAACTATATAACAAATAAATACAATAAAAGGTTTTGTGTGTTTGTATGAAGTCGATACATATCAGCAGGAAATGGTCCTTTCGGTTTTATAATATTTCAGTTTTTGAACTCAATCGAGATATTATCAACAACACACCAGAAAGCTGCGAAGCCCTTTGTCGGCTGTGTTTTTTAAATACTGGAATTATTACAAATTTGGTAACCATATTATGAGAAAATGGTTCTGCAAAAGTGTTTATATTATTAGGAACTAATATGGCTTCCATAGTGTTCATAACTAGAATTTAGATTTGATATCTATCCGATAAATATTCATATTTATATGAAACAAGGTGAATCTATTACATGCGCTAGTTACTGTATTAACGTCCAGTGACCGATCGCCCAACAGGAGACACCAATTAAACGCACTAAACCTTTGCCATTAGCCTATAACTAACGCTTAGTTTACATCAATATTTGATAAGAACAATTTTCTGCTATGGATGAGTAAACACTAGTTGATTTTAATGAAGTTATTTTCAACATTGAAGCATCGTTCTTGGACTTCTACTAAAAGCGCTACCAAGCCTTTCACAAAGTATCCCCTGTAGGTTTTGTGTATTAAACGCGTGTTTTCTTTCTTTTTTAACATTTACCAATCTCTTGCACGACGGTTACATTACTTCCACCTCTGTGTTGGGCTCAGAACGGACTATTGTTATGAAAGCGTCTCATTTATGTCATGATCATTCCAAGCGTTCATCATTAAGGTTACAGAATACTAAACAATCTCTTGCACGACGGTTACATTGCATTCACTGCATTAAAGAAAACCATCTCATACCATGATATCTTATATCAGTCTTAATCCATTATTATAAAATTGATATGGTTTTTTTATGTTAAGAAACCAACATGCATACACATGTCGAAGCAATTCCTAACATCACTCAAAAAATATGTTCAATTGTTTACATTTGTGAAGTGCGTGGAATGATTACATCTGCGTAAATGGGCAATAAATTAGTTCCAAAGAGTTGCATTAAAACTCGCAAGTTTTTGCACGATTTATCTACATTTAAAGTCATATATCTTAATTTAATGCATGCGATCTTAAATATCCAATCAAATATACATTGAATGCGTTTGTTCGGTTTTACCTATTTTATAGACAAAATGGCAAGCTGAGCATTTCGCAGAGTTGTATGTGAGAGCAAGGAACGACAACTCTGCGTGGAGATTGAACATTTACTACTACGGGTAGCTATCACGCCATTGCAGACCTTATCATGCATTATAACAAGATACTCGCGGATATTTACTGAGATTCAACACAATTTGAGCGGAGAAATCATGCAAACAAAAGTCTCAACCTTGAAAGGAACATCCGGTAACATGGCGAGAAGCTTGTTTGTTTTTTGTGTTAGCTAAATGAGATGTTTTAGTGGCTAACTCGGTGATTTAGGAATGGGATTTTTAACCTGAGAGGAACTTTAGGTACTAAAGCGTTCACGCTTACGTTTAGTTTCCTTTTAGTTACTGATATTGACTGTTATTATGTAAAAGTATTAAAAAATGCATGTACATTACAAGATTTAGTACAACAGGACATTGAAATACCGTTACTCCAATGTTGATCCGTAGACAACTCGTGTTTATCGAACTCGTGATTATCGGACTCTGCTAGCCAATTTTGTGAAGTATACTTCTCGCAAAAGACAGCATTCACCCAGTGTGATCCTTGTAGTATGACCAACACATCGACACCGATTCAAAATACTAAACAGAGTGACTTGTCGTCACCAGAATTTTTACTGGATTACAAAAAACATAAATTTAACGTATCTCCAGAACCCTGCGACACGAATACTCGAAACATAGCCATGGCAACGAATATATCCCTGGATCAGGACGCTATTCAGGCTATCGCCGCTGCGCTCAAAGACACTATACAAAGCAACATCGAAGTAATGCTTCAGTCATCAATTCAAACGATTGTCGAGGGCGTGATTTTCGGTTTTCAATCCAAAGTTAGTAAACTTGAAGAAGAAAACAGCAGCCTTAAATCCTCTAACGAAGTTCTTACAAAACGTGTTCGCGACCTTGAACTCCGTTCCGACGCAGCTGAGCAATACAGTAAGCGCAACTGTTTGCGGATTTCCGGATTACCAGAATCTGATAGTGAAAACACCGACGACTTGGTACTTGGAGTTTGCGAGGCCCTTCAAACCAATATAAACGTCGCCGACATCGATAGAAGCCACCGTCTAGGTAGACCAAAGCAAAAGAGCCCGAGAGATATTCTGGTGAAATTCGCAACGTACAGAGCCAGACAGAAACTTTACACTTAACGCACTAGTTTGAAGGACATTGGTGACAAGTTCAAGTGCATTTACGTCAATGAACAGCTTACATCTGTTTGAATCTCCTGTTCGAAGCTCGTTCGCTGGTCAAAGCAAGCAATCTCCTTGGGGCATTGTCGTCTGATGGAAACATTCTCATCAAAGCTAAACACGACGATGGCACTCCTACCTTGCGCATAGTTTCCCCACAGGACTTAGAGCCATATCGCTAGACAACGCTTTCTATTTTGGACAGTGTAGATAAACCAGTAAACACACGATATTTACTAATTCACATTCAAACGTTGTGTTTACAATTTGTATGTGCTTTGTATCAATAATCAGTGTGTCATTTTTTTTATTTGTTATTCCAACCATAACCAAGGAATCAACTGTAACTATTTTTATCCTGATTTCTTTTCAAGCACGCGTATTCAGCTCTCTCTTTTTTAAATTAATGTAGTGAACTGTTATACCTTCTCTTTACATTGTTATAAGCACTGCCAATTGTTGTAAATGTTAACAATGTAAAAAAAGCTGTTAACAAAAATGACCATTACTCAAGACCGGGATAACTTTCTTGGACATACCTCTTTACTTAACCATGGTTGGATTTGTGTGTTATCTTAATTGTGTATAATGTGTTTTCCTTTCAGGTCATTTTCCATCTCTGATTTAAATTTGAGTCTCTTAAGTCAGGTCAAACCATAACGTCGTCTCTCACGCCCGTCTAGGTCCACGCGCACATGCACACCTCTTACACATCTACATGGACCAACACCAACATACACATTCTGCCACGCACGCTCACACATACACACGCACGCATACACGCATACATAGGCACACTATTAAATTGCTTCACCGGTATTTCAATCCAACTTGACTGACATGGCCTTTTGGCAACTGCCTTGTATTTGAACGCATAATCACAAACTTTAAACACAACCCCATTCCTAATAGCCACTCATTCTTACTTTAATCGAGACATGCCTCTTTGCTTCTTTCATCCTTCTTCCTGTCTTCTGTTCCTATCCCTCTTCACTATACTTCTTGGAGCACATCATGGAGTCTGCTATAATTTGGAATTCGTATCCAAACTGCCGATGGTTCCGGTACTGTTTCTCGTGCCTAGCGTCAATTCATTTTTCAGCCCAGGAATAATAAGATGACTAGCAAGTGTTGCGTCTACACGAGAATCATACGATTCAAATACCAATGGCGTCTTGTAATCTCTTTCTTATGCATCATGGTCCTCTTTCAAGTGGAGAAGTATTCTATCCTACATCATCTACAAACCATCACGGTTGCCAGACCATTAACACCGTATACCAATTCAAATATCGTAATCTCAGAAATTCACAGATCTAATATCGAGCCGACATGCGTGTTACTAAAACTCCTGATTTCGTCATTCGTGTGTTATGTCGCCTACATGTTCCTTTTTATCTTACTATGTGGTGACATCCACCCAAATCCCGGTCCTATTTCCAGACAGAACCTAAAAATAGATACAAATCTGTTATCTGAGACAACCAATCAGCGGTGCTGAAACCACAATTAGAAGGTAAATGCCGCGACTTCATTGGTCATCTCTTAACTATAGAGTTAAGAGACTTTGAACTCCGGTTCAAAGTCTTAAACTGCGGTTAAGAGGCGCGGTATGCACATTAATTATTTAACAGTTAATTATATAGTTATATAGTTAAGGAACATTGAACCCGATATATAAGTATATAGTTAAGGAACATTGAACCCGAGTTCAAAGTGCCGTTTGCACATTAATTCCTTAAACCCGAGTTCTCTTAACTGTAGGGTTAAGAGACTTTGAACTGCGGTTCAAAGTCTTAAACTGCGGTTTAAAGTCTCAAACTGCCTATCAAAGTCTTAAACTGAGGTTAAGACGCGCGGAATTTACATTAATTATTTAACTGTTAACTATAGGGTTAAGAGACGTTGAACCCGAGTTCAAAGTGCCGTTTGCACATTTATTTCTTAAACCCGAGTTCAAGAGTTTGAACCGCGATTCATAGTGTGTCTAAAGATAAATACAAATCTCTTATCTACATAATTCAGAGACAACCATTCAGCGGAGCTTACACCACAATTAGAAGGCAAATGTCAAGATTTCATTGGTCGTTTATTAACTATATAGTTAAGAGACTTTGAAGCGCAGTTCAAAGTCTTGAACCCGGGTTTAAGAAATTAATGTGCAAAAGGGTTCAAAGTCTCTTAACTATATAGTTAACTGTTAAACCAAAATATCACAAAACAAGAAAAACAAGCATTGCATACGTTACTAAATGATTCCAGTATAACAATAAGGCCTGCAGACAATGGTTCTTGAATAGTGATAACAGACGCAAATGAATATGTAGAAAAACTCAGGAATGAACTTAATGACAGCACATCATATGAAAAAACTAATGGGAATGGACTTGAAAATGCAAACAAAAAGGTGAAGCAACTAGCAAATAAACTATTTAAAAATGGCATTATCTCAAAGAACTTACAACAACACTTGATACCCAAATAACCATCAAGAGGGAAACTCAAAGGAAATCCAAAAATACATAAAAAAGGCAACCCGTATAGAACAATCGTAAATGGCATTGGAACAAGTACTGAAAGAATGGCAGAGGTAGCAGAAAAGGAACTAGAAACCTATGTTATAAAAACACCAAGCTATATAAGAGACACCACAGCATTTTTAAACGCTATAGAGAGGGAAATAACTACACAATTGCCAGAAGGAATTATCTTATACTGTTTTGATGTTGTCAAGTTATACCCATCGATTCCAAAGAAAGAGGGCATAGAGGCGTGTAAACAAGCTTTAAATGAACGCTGTACTAAGACCATCAACACTGAAGCGGTGATTGAAATGATTGAAACTGTTTTAGAAAATAATGTGATCGAATTTTGTGGACAAGAATACAGACAAAAAGAGGGAGTAGCTATTGGATCAAAACTTGGGAGAAATTTTGCCTGTTGTTACATGAGAAAATGGGATGAACACTAATCTGAATACAATAAACAACCAATATTCTATAAACGTTTCATAGATGATGGGTTTGGACTATGGACACATGGAATTGACGAACTCCTGAAATTGTTCGACTATACGAACAAAATACATGAAAACATCAAAGTAGAATTAAGATGGAACACAACACAGATAGACTTCTTAGACACAAAAATTCAACTAGAAGATAATAAAATAACAACTGATTTATACTCAAAGCCAACCGATAAGCATTAATATGTCCAATATGACTCAGACCATCCAACAAATGTGAAGAAATCAATACCTTATGGATTAGGAATACGTTTAAAAAGAATATGTTCTGACGAAAACAAATACAGACATCGCAAAAAAAGAACTAAAACAGAATCTACAGAAAAGAGGATATCCAAATAAATTTGTTAACCATAAATTATCCCGAGTTGATAATTTAAATAGGAAAGACTTACTAAAGAAGAAAGAAACAAATAAAACAGCCAACAAGAGAGTACCACTAGCTATAACTTATTCTAACAACCTTCCAAATATCCACTCAATAATTCGAAAACATACCGACAAACTATATAAATAAGACAGAATGAAAAATATATTCCCAGACGTACCAATAGTTGCATATAGACGAGATAGGAATATCGGTGACATTTTAGTTCATGGAAAAACAAATAAAGAGATAAACAAACGTTCTCAACTAATACCACAATCGTGTAAGACTAATTGTATAGTCTGTAAAATGTTGAAAAAAGGTTTTCATAACAACCCGAAAAGTGAAATTCCAAACGAAGCAATAAAACAGAACTGTAACATTTATAACTTGGTGTATGGTATATTTTGTATTAAATGCCAAAAGATGGTATACGTTGGAGAGACAAGCAGATCATTAAAGGAACGTGCCAAAGAACACGAGGCTGACGTGCAGCTACAAAGAAATAAACCAATCTCAGAACATTTCAATGGTGCGGGCCACAGAGTGCAGGATATGGGTGTATCAGTGTTAACACAAATAAGAGACCGTTCCCATTATTACAGACTTATTAAAGAATTGGAATTCATAAAAAAAGTTTCAAACGAAATCACCAAATGGACTAAATACACAAAATCAACTCGATGTCCTGCTACGGGAAATTATCTTGTAAAAAATATATGTGAAAAACATTTTATATTAATCATCAACATAAATGAATGTAAAAATAATAGTACTTTATGTAATTTATTTTGTCCATAATGTGTATATGATATATAGAATAGCAAGTATGTATGATTATTGAATCAAATATCATTATAATATTTTACATAGATATGGATTGAAATAATTAGTCATTAAATAAGTTTACCCTATTTTATTTATGATAATAAGTTTAGGTAGATTATAATTACATATGACGATGATTGTTTTATTGTAAAATATCAATTTCTTAAATATATAAAGCACACATTTAACATAAGATTAAGACACAATATGTAAATGTTTAACGTCATTTCATTTTTGGCGAATTTTTGGCGCCATTTTATATAACGCCATTTAGACGTCATCATGTACAACGTCATTTGACGTTTAAAAACATTTTTATTTGTTATTTAAATTGAGCAGTCAAAAGACGTAAAAATGTAGTTAACATATTATTTCCATTGTTTTGATAAAGGCATTATGCCAAAACGTCATTAAAGGAGTATAATCAGAGAGTTATAATTATTTAATATCCCTTCGGATAATTCAACTGAGCTTATATGTTAAACCGTGGTTTAAGGAATTAATGTGCATTTCGCTTGCCATAGAAACAGATCAACCAACTGTCAAAATGTTAAAAGATTTTACATAATTGTGTTCATGTCGGTAGTTTATAAAAATCGTTTGATTATTTTGCTATTGTTCAACGACTGTAAACAATCAAAATCGAATAAAACAAGAAATATGTCGAAAGTGCGCAAACATCCACATACAATCCCAAATTATATGCAGTTTATTTAAGAATACTTTATTACTCGTAAAACAAACGCATTTCTGGTTTTCCTCAAGGGAAAAAGTTATTATTATTGGTAGCAGTAGAAGAAGTAGGAGAAGTAGAGGTAGTAGAAGGAACATTAGAATTACAGTAGTGAATTTAAAGTATATATCCTACCATCGTTTTGAAGATCAGGCGTGGCTTAGAAAAGAATAACGGCGGGTATATGTGTTTCAAAACACCTCTGCAGTTCTGTTACTAAAATAAAAGATTCTCAGTAAGTAATGGTGTTACATCTTTAAATTTGGTATCATAATAATAAGCACAGAACAGTCTTTATCAATCTATAAAAAACAAAAAATGTGAAATGTTGTCACAAATACAGGTTTTTTTTAACGACATGGCTCATATATAGAAAATACTAGATTAGCGTCGAATACAGAGAAGGTTATGTTGCGAGGCTTAGAATGCCGGGAGCGCGAGCCTTGGCGAGCGCTTTCGGTGTTCGAGCCGAGCAACATTAACCTTTCCGTATTCAACGCTAATCCTAGCATTATATTTATCCCATTTGATTTTTTTTCAACGTGACATTTAACATAAATAGATCTAATAATAGTCTTTAAAAAATTCACACACAAACTGACAAACTGTAAAACATGTTAAAATATCACCATATGCCTCGATTCAATTTTACGCAGTATGCGAATTGTAACACATTACGACCGCAAAAAGAAGATTTTACTTTACTATAATTCATTTTATTTTCGAAAAAAAAAGATCAAAATCCAATATGGCGGCGATTGCTCCTGACAAAATGATGTCGATGTCCACATTATTATACATGTACACCATCGACGACCTTGACAATTTCGACAAGTAAACAGACAATTGCAGCGACTGACACTTTATTTGACTTAATATACAGGGCAATACGTTTTCCGACTTCGGACGACGAATTTAAGGATGCGCAGAACGTGTTTTGACGATGCTGCGAAGCAGCTCGTCTGAGTTATCATACCATGAAAAAAAAATCACAATGGCGACCTATGTAAAAGACCGAGCCAGTCCGATTGAGATAGCTCGATTTTTCTAATCGGCATACCTCGCTGAGTATCATTGATAAAGGTAAAGGAAGCTCAGCTATATATAGGACAGCATATTCTGGGAAAAAGATTTAATAATAGTTTGAAGTTGTTAATTTTAAATCAGTTATATTCAATCGATTATATATTTATAGATCAATGAAACAACTATGCATTTTCTGTACTGTATTTGACATTTGTCGTGATTATGTAAATAAATTGCGAATGAAAACGTGTATAATTAACGTTTAACGTGATCATGAGTGTAAAGAAAATGAATTACTTCGAACCTGACATTTGTAAACGTTAAAGCGAGCATGGTATATAAACAGCATAATAGCCGTACGACATATACAAAACTCGCTCTTATGCGTACTCTCTCATTTTGCATATTTGAAAAACTTTTCAAACAAAAATTAAAGAGCCACATCAGTACACACACTATGTTTGATAATTCATTCGTTTGTTGGATATTGTTTTCTGTTTTAAACACATATTAGGTCATATCGCGGAGATTTAGTTAACCTTACCATGTGTTCATGGGCGAACTCACGTATTCAAGTCGTATTCGACTATGTGCTCATACCTACTTTCGGGAATCATCATGAAATTATTGCCGTACTTAACGAACACACATGCCTACGCTTATTGAATAAGATAAAAAACAATAATCAAAAGAGAAAAATGATATGTTCATGCACATGGGCATGTGAAATCACGTCCGTATACATAACATCATTAACTTAGAAAAGGAAACAACGAAATATAACGTTTGGTATGATATACATGTGCAATTAAAGAACATAGTGTAATTAAAGAGCATGTCAAGTTTTGAATATATCTGCTACATAACGTAATGTTATAACCCACAAACACTTTACTGTAACATAACTTTTTTTAAAGATAAGTGGTACAGAAAATACACGTCTAAAATCTGTTTAAAGATATTTCTTGTGATATTTGATCGAGAATGTAACCCGCCTCCAAATTTCGCTGAATGGGTCAAGTTCCCCACGGGTACTACTTCCTCGTACCCAATTTTTTTCGTACCCTATTCGTTTTTCGTACCCAAATTCTTTTTCGTACCCAAATTTTTTTCGTACCCATTTTTTTCGTAACCAATTTTTTTTTCGTACACAATTTTTTGGGGCATAATTTTTGCACCCAAAATATTCGTACCCATTGTTTTCGTAGCCAAAATGTTCGTACCCACATACACAATTATGGTGATGTAGATAAACTTAAATTGATGCTTTTATATCCATCCTCTTCAAAAGCATCGTCACACCAGTACTGTCAGTACTTTGATTTATAAAATGTTATGGGTATGCCGTGTGTGATCAGATGCATCAATGGCGCCCATGTTTAAATCATTTCCCCGAGAACAGGGAACGACAAAAGTACAAACAAAAACCAAAACACGTTCGAACTAGTTTTTTACCTTTAATTATCCTTTAAAATCCATCTAATAACCCATTTAACTCAATAATTGACGATTTTGCATCTAGGGTCTTTAATAATTATTATTTTAGCATAGTTAAATAAAGACCTTTATGCCATCATTTCACTATATTCAAATGAGTTTACGAACTCAATAAACTTTCTTCTTTTATCACACGCTATGTCATGTACTCATGTACATTACTGCTCTTAAAATGAACCGGAACAGTTTATCAAATAATAGCCGTTGGTAAACTCGGTTGCATTTGCAGATTTCTGCATACAAACATAATTATGTTTAAACTTGCACAATGTTTTATTTGTCTATGGTAAATGCCAATATTAACTTTGCCTATGAAAAATACCTTGATATATTGCCTGTTTACCTGAGGACATTTGTTACACGCATTAGGATTTGCACACACTCATAAAGAATTCATACGGGCCGTTATGGCTCTAGTAATATACCAAGAAACGAAAGATATTGTTTGTATTGTGGTAGTCGCGATCTAGAAGACGTGTACCATTTTATATGTAGTTGTCCATGTTACATTACTGTAAGGAGAAGATTCCTTGATAGAAAATTTTACGTTAGACCTTCAGTATATAAATTCAATTCGTTAATGGGATCTGTTAACGCATCTGTTCTTAAAAATGTTGCAAACTATATCAAATATGCACTAGATAACAGACAATCTGTTACCGTGTAATACATGTACATCACTCTCCATGTGTATGTTACGTAGTCTGTACACTGTTTTTTAATCAATATTTGCTTTTTTGTTAAAAACATTACCTAAAACATTACCTAAACAAATTGACCACTGATTTATTGTATTTAATCACATTATTTTCTAGATTATGTACTCTGCACCGATCTCGAATAAAATGTCTGTCTTGTCTTGTCATATTGTACAAAATAATATATAAATACACAAAGAATGGAAAACATTCCATTACACAACAGATAAATGAGTGGATAATACCCGTGTACAAAATGGGACGTTCTGAATTCCAGTGTGGTGCTATTTTTACCATCTTATATTTTACACAGCTCTATGCCTAACATGAATTGAAACGGAAAGCAAATATTGCAGATTATTTATAAATGGTGCGATATTTGTATTGCTTGTTGTACATTCTTAAATGTCAAAAGTATATGGATGGATTATAAACAATGCACATTACACGAAATAAGGAAAATGTGATAAATTGACAATTATGTCGAATGTATACAGTACATGTACATGTGAAATAAGTCGCGTTTATAATAAAGCGTCAAAAAATGGGGAAAATGACGCAATAAGTATGACCTTTTATGACGCCATCAATCAGCTGATTATACGGATGGCGAAAAATTATGTCATATGACTAAATTTAAAGGTTTTAAGGCCTCATACTTTTGAAGCTTAAGTTTTCTCGACTTTATTTCGTATGAAAAATCATTCAGTGGTAAAGTAAAAAGTAGTCCGTGCACGCGACAGGTATATCCCTCAAGGTTGAATACAGAATATTATATTTCATAAGGTGTTATACCGTCAATGTAGCGTTGAAAATGAGATAAATATGATTATTCTTCAATGATATTAGTTTCGACAGTGCTATGTTTTATAAAAGAGTGAGATACCAAACTACACTGCCATCATTGTTGATTTAAATCGGTATAAATACAAAGTATACTGTTTGGTAAAAATCGTGTATTGACGTAAATTTAAATTGCCTATATATATTTTCCATCATATTGCTCTGGTAAAAGGACAACTGATTATTGGTTGACTATTGACCAATTTCTTAAAATCAACTATTAGTGAAATATAGTATGATAATTCCATTATATATTCGATAAACTTATTTGCAGAAATATTGTTTGAATAAACGTGCTTTCAGTTGTGATTTGCATTTCTGTTATTTGACTTTTTGGTATTCATCGTTATTGTCCAATAATCTTTACACTTGGGACAAAATACAACTATTGTTTTTACTGATTTGAAAGCATACGACTTTGTCCATGTACTGCCACGAATTATGTCTGTTTATGAAAATGAGCTTTTGCTGCATATCATATCAAGTATTCAGGTGCCTTATTAAGGTTTAAATCAGAAAAAAGGAGTTGTGTATTAACCACTACGAAACCCTTTATGACCCTGTATTACTCTGACCATACCATTGTTCGATGCGAATGGGCAGTTAATATTATGGCGGATATATTGAATATTACATATAGACATATTTTCAAATAAACATATGGTTATGAACATTAGTAGGTCACATCAATGAACTGTTTTTAGACATTTATTTTTACAAGGGAGAAGGTGCATAATATGTACTAAATACTTTACATCTAAAAAGCATACGACAATACGAAATACAAATATACAAACATATAAGTTCGTTTTCCGATTTTCCAAACACCAAAACAAACACAAAATACAAAAAACAAACTTGTTTTCTTTAGAGTGTTTGTTGTTGTTAACATTAAAGCCTCTATAACGCTAAAAATCAACGAAAATTTCGTAAAGTGTTTCGTAAAATAAAGTTAACACCTAAACAATCAGTGTTCATTATAGCAATAGCCACAAGGAACACTAAGTTTAATTGATTAAGTTTATTTTACGAAATATTGTACGAAATGTTCGTTGATTTTGAGTAGTAATGTTACTGTAAACATCTAAATACGAAACTTATTTCCCTTTTCATATTTTGTTTTAATTGGAATATTATATAAAAATATGTCAAAATTGCAATGAAGTTTTTGCTAATATTATCGTTTTTTTGTTTTGGAAAACAGAAATCGAGTGCCCTGTGGTTGCGTGTGTGTGGGGGGGGGGGATCAATATTTACCTTCTTGAGACGTTTTCTCCTTTTGACACGCATCAGCAATTAGCTTAATGGTCGAAGCAGTTATTTTGTTTTTTAAAAAGAATAAAAATAGGAGCAAGGACTCCGATAATTTGAATCGAACAAACGATTGGATCAATCATGCATACATGCAGCATTTGCACCCGCGAAACACACATTTGTAGTCTGGAGCACGACCAACTGAGCTAACCGGCTAACATACTACGCACATCGTCAGAGGCTTAAAGCCTTGCTGGTTTCACATCCCAACACGGATACAGCAAAGTCGCCACGACGGCCAAATAAAACAATCTTATTCGTTGAATTGATATCCCCCGCAAAATCAATTTTTATGGATGGGTGCAACCCCTTGAAATACGGTATTATGATGAACAATAAGTTTAGAGTAATTGTTTGTTATGAATTGCAATTCTTCTAAATGATATCTATACACCCATGAAGTTCCATGTTGAAATATTGTAGCGTATCCTAGTTAAAGCCTTTAAAAGTAACATGATACAACAATAAAAAGGGCAATAATTCTTATTTAAGAATGTTAAGAATAATGGTTCTTGTGAATGGCACTACCTCCCATTGATTTCTACACACCCATGAAGTTGCAGGTTGAAATGTTTATTGTATCTGAAATATAGCCCTGGAAAGTTCCATCATACAAAAACAATAACGGTAATAAATCTTATTTAAGAAAGTGAAGGTTTATGGTTCTTAAGCATGGCACTTGTCTCATCATTAGTATCAATAAAACCATGAAGTTTTATGTTGAAATCTAGCATGGTATCTGAGATATAGCCCTGGAAAGTTAAATCAAATAAAACAACAAAGGGCTATAACGCTTATTAACCCTTTGCATGCTGGGTAATTTGTCTTCTGCTAAAATGTCGTCTGCTGAATTTCTAAAATTAGCATTTTCTTCGATTTTTTTCAAAGAATACTATCAGAATAGCAAACAGTTTGGATCCAGATGAGACGCCACGTTTTGTGGCGTCTCATCTGGATCCAAACTGTTTGCAAAGGCCTTTAAAATTCAGCTCCAGCGCTTTAAGGGTTAAAGAAGGTGTATGGTTATGGTTCTTTTGCACAGATCTTCTCCTCATTGATATCTATACAACTATGAAGTTTCATGTTGATAGCTTAAATCGTTTCTTGAGATATAGCCCTAAAGATTTGTGACAGACAAACAGACGAAAAACACCAATTCTATATCTCTTCGCCTTTCGAGAAAGAATATAACAGAGCAAATAAAAATGTAATTGCGTTTGCCCATAGGGATACGGAAATGATAACAATAAATCCAATATTGGACGAGTATGGATGCTCCCTTTTACGAAAGTGGTCCAAAATCATTGTAAGCGTTAATAAACAGACACGATGTAATTGATTAACCCATTTATGCCTAGCGTCTAGAAAAAAGGCCATGGCAAACAGCGTAGACCCAGATAAGACGCCGCATGATGCTGCGTCTCATCTGGGTCTGCGCTGTTTGCTTAAAGAAATTTCTGTAAGCAATATTCTTAATCTAGAAAAAAGTATACTAGACATCCCTAATTTTGAAAATAAATTGATCTGATTTAGAAGGATGGGAGAGTTCATTAGGTATAAATGGGTAAGGAACAAAATACCAATACTTAGCAGAAGAGGAAATAACATAACTAATATGTATACACAATTCATTTAACTATACTGATTTTCCGACCGACCCTTTATACACATGGGTCACAGGTAAGGATAACAGACAATGTTTAAATGTATAGCCTTGTGAATACGTAACACTGATTTGGTCACAGATATAACAAATCATATTTTATAATAATTAATATTTTATTATGGTATCCGTTTATAATCAAAATATTAAAAACAAAAATTCATTCAAACAAAGAATTCATTCTGAATTATGAAATCATCTATGTTCCAGTTGTTTGCAGGTCATGAATCGTCCATGTTTTTTATCAATACTCACATGCATTTCAATGCTTGTATTTAACCGAACCATGTGAAAACTGTTCTTATGTGACCAACGCAGCCTAGCCAGGAGCTACCCTGTCCGCTAGGTTTCGTGGTTTCATAATCAGCAAGGGCAGGTCCTGACCAGACTGCGCTAACATTGACGGCATATTGGCATATTGCATAAGACCTATTTTCCCATGACGTACCTCATCCAACATACAATCACCATGTTACTAACCAAACGCGAGATACTATAAGCCCCATGTACTTCCAACTAGACGTTCAACATTCACATACATATTGACAGTGAAAATGCTACTTATGCTTTAAATTTCTCTTTAAAAGGTTACAATACATCAATTTGACCAATCATCAGACGTACCGGTATATTATCAGTAACCTTGCCTGGTGTATAGTGACCCATTTTTCTGCATTGTATAAATAAAACTGAAATGCGGTTTAAAGTGGTTATTTTGCCTTTTTTCATGACGTCATTTGTTTATGGTGTTTTGTCATTTCAATTTGTTTGTTTTCAATATTAGGACGTTAACAGAAAAAAAACTGAAGGTGTATAAAGAGTACCAGAGTAATGACGTTAACAGAGAAGTTCATTTGCTATTCAAGGCAACGTTTCAGGCTTTCTAAAAATCAATCAGTAAATGTATATGTAAGCAATTCTAACTCATCTCAATCGGAATGAGTATGTTTCAGGGCCTTAAATGGCCTATGTTGCAACCCAGTATACTATATGATCAAAACATTCATTTTTTATTTATTACTTGTATGAAAAATGAGCGGCATTTAAAAATATAACACAAATTATAAACTTATGGTAAAAAGGGGCGAAAAATACCGGTTTCGGCACGGACGACGCAATCTTGACTATCACGTGATTACCACCTCTGTAATTTCTTCAATAGAATAAATTTCGTCTACTATCATGAACTTTTCAACAACAACAGAGAATTGAAGTTTGCGACATGAAAGCATTCTCATCATAATACGATTAACATGGGCACACGGGTTTGAGCTGGTGTGTAATGACATATACAATCAACACTTAATGCAAAATGTGTATACAAATTGTTCACAATGTTATCAAAGAGATATATATCAACTATGATAAAAAGGTCAGCAAATTTCAGAATAACATCCAATATGATAAGATTTAATGTTATTTTACTTATGTTATTTTTTTTTCAATAAGCAAGCATGCTCTAGCAATAACTGATCAAACTAGCTTTTTTCATAATCTGATTACCGGGATTAATCAAAATGTATACATGAACATTTCAGCAAAAATTGTGCAATTAAAAAACTTTGTGTCTGATTTGGAATTGTGCTATGTATGCCTTGTAAGAAACTCAGATGTGACCAAGATCAAAATTCAATAAAGCAACGAGTTCATAAATACATGCTAGTATCTCAACAAGATTTGAAAACAAAACAAATACATTAGTAGTCAAATGTGATGAACAACATTTATTGCACATAAATAAGAATTTGCAATGAAATGAACATGCATTTGAAATTACAACAAAGGCCCCTATTCACCAAAGCATTCTTTGAGTTAAGCATACAGAATTGGCTTAGACCAAATACATTGCTTCAGAGTTTGTTTAGATGCAGCCTAACTTGGTCAATAAGGTTAACCCATTCATGCCTAGCGTCCTGAAAAAAGGACATTGCAAACAGCGTAAACCCAGATGAGACGCCGCATGATGCGGCGTCTCATCTGAGTCTACGCTGTTTGCTTAAAGGAATTTCTGTAAGAATTGTTCTAAATATAGAAATAAATATACTAGACATCCCTAATTTTGGAAATAAATTGATCCAATTGAGAAGGATGGGAGAGTTCACTAGGCATTAAAGGGTTAAAATCAGACCATTCACAAGAAGATTGATGTAAGTAGAAGAGTCGACTATCAAATTAGATTACATACATATTGTTTACTTTTAGAATGTTACTTTAATACAAACATATATTTTATTATTCAACATTATTCCAAGAATCAGTTGGTAAATTAGTTGGTAAAAACAGAGACCAGCAATAAATGTTTATTGCTTATCTTTTATAAAGACAGCCTCATAATGTACCGGAGGAATACATGCTTTGAGCACTGCTGACATCTACATTTGGACAACATCTATAGCATGGACAAAGTGTTCATACACTAGTGAACTCTTTTTTAGTAATTTCATGCTTAAAATAGTTCCCATGGATATACACAGTTGAATTCTTGCATG
Organism: Dreissena polymorpha; assembly: GCF_020536995.1. Classification (NCBI taxonomy): domain Eukaryota; kingdom Metazoa; phylum Mollusca; class Bivalvia; order Myida; family Dreissenidae; genus Dreissena; species Dreissena polymorpha. The sequence continues at coordinate 76,955,237 of NC_068359.1, forward strand.
TTTACAGCAGTTTGAGTAATAACTGTAGTTTTTTCCCTATAGTATACTTGGTACTTAAATTTTAATAAACACCATTTCAGTAAGAAACCCCATACACTCACTTAAATGTGTATGGATTGTAAGTGAATGTGTGGCTTGAGGTTCGTTGCAGATAAACAAGTGTCAACATCAATATTTTCCACAATTATTCAATTGTCACATCTGCATTATTATGTGTCTTGTACTGTGAAAATTGGGCATAATGCATGTGCGTAAAGTGACGCCCCATATTAGGGAATGACACTTCGCTTTAATGGTATTTTTCGTTTAAAGTTAGTCCCTTTTTACCAAAAATCTAGTTTAAGCAGAAAGTGTCTTCCCTGATTAGCCTGTGCGGACTGCACAAGCTAATTTGGGACAACACTTTACGCACATGCATTATGCCCAGTTTTCTCCAAACACGACTCTTATAAAAGTTGATCGTTGGCATGAACTTACATTTACATGATCAAAGGGAGACTAATCAAATACATTCTGTTGACCAAATATAGGGTACATAAATAGCAAATGTGTTCCAAATAAATATAGGGCAAACTAATCATATCATACTTTTGATAAATCAAACAACACTGATTACTCAACATACATGGAGTTCATTTTAAAGAACTACAACAACTACCTTTCACTTTAAAATGATTTTAGTCTTATTCACAAAACACAAAGTATTTTGGAATGCATTTTAAGTATTTTTAACAAAATATCAGTTTTGGCAGTGCATGGCCACTTACAAAAATAAAAAGTGTATTTGACGATTATACATGTAAAAGAAAATATAGCTAAAAGGAGAAATTTTAAATCTTTAACAGAGGCTATAGTAATATTAGCATCTTGGCATACCTTCTATAACTAACATGGACGACATACAACTTAAAAGTATTGATAACAATATATGAATGATATCAAGTGACCAAAACGTTTTCCAACTAATTCTGCAACAATATGGTATATGGCCAACATAAGCCAACATTTTGTGATATAAATATGTATTACATTTATATGAAGTCTTGTTAAAATAATACAAACAGAAATAATTTGTAACATGACATTTTATTTAAAAGAAAAATTTCAATTTCAATTTAGAAGACAATGTGGCCAGTTTTTCTTATTTAACCCTTTCCCACTCGGAAGAAAAGTGAAAATGCTATGAGCAAACAGGATATAACCAGAACAGCCTGCAAGTAACATGCATTTATCAGAGCAGTGCTCTAATGGCTTTGAAAGTGAAAGAAAAAAGTCTGCCATGATTAACTATAACACTATATTAATCTATTAAAAGAAAAAAAACAGTGCGCCTTTAACCCATTTATGCCTAATTGACTACTAGTATCCCATCCTTCAAAATTGTATCAATTCATTTAAACAAGAGTACCGCATAACAGGTGCCAACACTTGGCTGCGGGTGCATTTTTGAATAAATGAAAACTTGTTAAAAAATATTTATATTTTTTTTTAGAGGTCACAGTGACCTTGACCTTTGACCTAGTGACAAATATGGGTGTGGTATGTAGAACTCATCAAGGTGCAGCTACATATGAAGATTCAAAGTTGTAGGTTGAAACACTTTGATTTTAGAGCCAATGTTCAAAACCTTGACAAAATGTTAAGGTTTTAGCACGACACGGACGGCGTACACGACACGACGAGCTGGCTATGACAATACCTCGGGTTTTCTCCGAAAACGGCCGAGCTTGAAATTAGGGATGTCTAGTATATTTATTTCTATATTTAGAAATCATCATGCAGTGTCTCATCTGAGTCTACGCTGTTTTTTCTAAACGCTAGGCATAAATGGGTTAACTTTTATCATGTTTCAATTTTAGAATGAATCTTCAGAAATATTCAAAAAAGGAACGCATTGTGGTTTCAATATCATCATAAGAAATTAATTTATTTAGATGATCTACACAAGACATATTTCCTGTTGAAAGGAGAAATCTAATTAGCAAATCAAGAAATGTGTTTGTTGGAAACACTATGTCCCCTTCTGCGCCGCTTTGATTTAGTTTTTTTTACCTTTGACCTTGAAGGATGACCTTGACCTTTTACCACTCAAAATGTGCAGCTCCAGGAGATACACATGCATGCCAAATATGAAGTTGCTATCTTCAATATAGCAAAAGTTATTGCAAAATGTTAAAGTTGGCGCATACAAACCAACTGACAGACAGGGTTTCCGTAAAAAACAATATGTCCCCCAATATTTTTTTTTTTTTATAAATTATATTTTTTTGTGAAAATATTCGTCAAATAGATTAAAGAAATGTTTCTGACAGAAGATTGTGCAAAGACTGCCAGCTTTCTGCAACTGACAGCAGAGATCCAAGTCCCGCAACTCTGATTTTACATTATGCACTTCAGTCAGACAATGAGCATAGCAACCTGCAACCAGACTAGTGATGCAAAGTCTCACAACTCTGACTGCTCACATATCAAGTCCGACAACTCTGTCCCCTCACATACCAAGTCCTACAAATCTGTCCCCTCACATACCAAGTCCCACAACTCTGTCCTCTCACATCCACTGTCGACTCAGGGCCTTTCTGGCAGCCAGTTTCTGGGTGATGAATGAGGCCACTAACATCGCTAGCACCACACTGGCAATCAGCCAGTGTTCAAAGTCCTCCTTCAGTACGTCAAACATCTTTGAAGGCTGAACTTGTGTTTGGAAGAGGTCTGGAATTAAACAAAGGAAACAAATAACTTATGCTTATTTAAGCTCAAATGCATCGGAAGCCTGATTGGAAACACTCTCAAGTCCGTTTTTATGTAGAACCAGTACTTGGTGTCTTGTGGGGACATCTAAAAAATGCTCCCACAGTGGGGATGGAACCAATGAGCTCCAGTTGCTAGAAAGACATCATATCTACTACGTCAGATAACTGAAGTTATACATGCATGACAGAATACAACCATTGAGATCTTAAAGTTAATGAGTGTTTCAAACCAATCTGAAATAGAAAACACAAGTTTGTTTACCCTCATCCAGCCTTTATGTTATATACAAATTTAACCCATTTATGCCTAGCGTCTAGAAAAGAGGCCTTGGCAAACAGCGTAGACCCAGATGAGACGCCGCATGATGCGAGAGTCCACTGGGCATAAGTGGGTCAAATCTCTTACAGGAGAACATGCATCTGGATTTTGTTAACACTTTGCATGCTGGGAAATTTGTCTTCTGCTAAAATGTCTTCTGCTGAATTTCTAAAATTAGCATTTTCTTCGATTTTTTTCAAAGAATATTATCAGAATAGCAAACAGTTTGGATCCTGATGAGACGCCACGTTCTGTGGCGTCTCATCTGGATCCAAACAGTTTGCAAAGGCCTTCAAAATTCGGTTCCCGCACTGAAAGGGTTAATTTAAAAGCTGTTGACGTTCTCAATCAACTTCAGCTTTTGCTCAACATACATAAAACACGTAATCAAACATATACCAGTACAGGGACTGTGGCGCAGGATTGTTTTGCTAACTAAAGGGGGATTTCTTCAATTTATTTTATGCTGTCCGGTGATTAATAGAGAAATATCAGTGAAATAAAACTGATATTTCACTGTTGTAAACAGTGAAAAATATCAGCAATTTTTTTTTTTCGCGGAAATGACGTCATATATCAAGCGAAACTATCCAGTTAAACACTTTTACAATGTAAATAAACGGTGAAAAAAGATAAAATAAAAAGAAAAATTGTTGGATTCGATGGAATTTCGATTTTAATTCACTAGTGATCATACAAAATTCATATTTAATATGATCACTCGTGAAATAAAATCAATATTCCATTTAATCAAACAAATATCCTCAATGAATCACAGGATAATTTTACCCTGTCCTTCAGCTGGTACCAGCAAAATGGACTCGTATGTGATAAATTAGTCCTTGACTGGAGTTAAAGTCTGGTATTGTGTTGTTGTTGCAATGTTTGGATTTTTTTGCAGTTTTACTCAGTATAACTCACATAGTTTTAATGCAAGAAAGTGTAAGTCTTGGCAATTCTTATTCAACACTTTTATATTTCTAACTTATCAACAAGATCTAAGCAGAGCTCCAGATAAAATGTGTATCTGCATATTTACGCATTGAAAAAATAAAAACAAGAGTTCCGCGGTCGGAGATGACCGCATTGAAGCCGGATTTTTGATTTAAATGACAGGAAAGTACCTTTCGTGTTTTTGTCAATGCAATACTTAAATTACTGAAATATTGTTCAAAGGTCAAAATGAAATGTAAGTACTTTTCAAGGCATGAGCAAACCTTGTGTTATGTTTTGAATGCATGCATATACATGAACAACAATAACATTTAAGGTCACAAATATGAACTTGAATTGACAATTAGGAAAGTTTGATCTCAATTTTTTTATTAGCAAATTAGTAACATATTGTTTGAAGTTTCCATCAATTTCATTATCAAATGTAAGAAAATAAACTTAGATGAAATAATACTATTTATTACAAAGTTATAACATGAAATAAGAACTTTAACATTTTTACATTCAAGGTCACAGTGACCTTGACCTTCAAATGAATGACCTTGAAATGTCCAGTGGTTACTTACTAGTTCTGGCCAACCTTCATGTCAAGTTTCAAGACTCTAGGTCCAAGCATACCAAAGTTATAACAACTTTAACATTTTTACATTCAAGGTCACAGTGACCTTGACCTTCAAATGAATGACCTTGAAATGTCCAGTGGTTACTTACTAGTTCTGGCCAACCTTCATGTCAAGTTTCAAGACTCTAGGTCCAAGCATACCAAAGTTATAACAACTTTAACATTTTTATATTGAAGGTCACAGTGACCTTCACCTTCAAATGAATGACCTTGAAATGACCAGTGGTCATCTGTTAATCCTGGCCAACCTTCATGTCAAGTTTGAAGACTCTAGGTCCAAGCATACCAAAGTTATACCATGAAATAAGAACTTTAACATTTTTACATTCAAGGTCACAGTGACCTTGACCTTCAAATGAATGACCTTGAAATGACCAGTGGTTACTAACTAGTTATGGCCAACCTTCATGTCAAGTTTCAAGACTCTAGGTCCAAGCATACCAAAGTTATAACAACTTTAACATTTTTTATATTGAAGGTCACAGTGACCTTGACCTTCAAATGAATGACCTTGAAATGACCAGTGGTCATCTGTTAATCCTGGCCAACCTTCATGTCAAGTTTGAAGACTCTAGGTCCAAGCATACCAAAGTTATACCATGAAATAAGAACTTTAACATTTTCGAGCACGCCGCCACCCCGCCCGCCCCCCCCGCCCGCCCGACAACATCAATCTATAAGCCGAGATTTTTTCGAAAAAAATCCGGCTAAAAAGCATTAAAAATCGGCCCAATACGTAACAAAACGCTTTACAAATCTGGGTACGTATTTTAAATCGATTAAAGTGCGTAACCGGTTAACCAATAATCCAGTTAAGTTTTTAGTGTCAGTTAACCTTTGAATCAAGAGTAAGTCAATCAAAATAAGCTTGTAATACAAATGGCCGCCCATCATGTTTGTGGATCAAAAAGGGACGTTTTAAGCAACTTGCGGGAATATTTTTAAAGAAAGTCTGTTCATATCGTCACTTTAAATTCCTTCTATTTGCATTTAACAATATAAATAACAAATAATAATACTATCTCTAGATCAAACACGCCTTTTACTTTTTTCCGTTTTCTATGGAAATGGAATATACCCCTAAATATTCCTAACCCTTTATGGCTGAAACAAAGGAGTAAAATACGCATTGACAATAATATCAGGAGGTGAAATACCCTTTAGACTAAATCCTTATCTAGAGTTCTGGATCTAAGACATACTTAAGTGTCGGCAGTAGTATATGATATGAAACAAACTACATTATATCCACACCCAGTCCATATGCCAGCACCAGAGTAGTGGACTCCAGTCCTGTAGGTGTTGTATGCAGACCTTGTCTGGTAATAATTGACGTTATGCAGTATATTAGATTTGAACCTCTCTCTGTGAAAAGGGGGTTTAATGCATGTGTGTTAAGTGTTGTCTGAGATAAGCCTATGCAGTCCACACATGCTTATTATGAATGACATTTTCTCTTTCTGCCTATACTAGATTTACGTCAAGAACAGTCTTCCTTTAAACAAGAAATACAATACGAGAGGCCCATGAGGGCCTGAATCGCTCTACTGCTATAAACACTGTGCAAATTTGGAAAGAATGAGATGGAAACTGTGTACTTAATCGCGCAAACGAGAAGAATTTTCTCAAAATCAAGGGGAGATTATTGTGTACTTATTTCTCCGATACTGCTCATATTCAATAGGGTTCAAGTCCTCATTGATATAAAGATACTGTGCAAATTTGGAAATAATTGGATGAAAACTGTGGAATTAATTGGGTAAACAAGCGGTATTTTTTTTTTCTCATTCAAGGGGAAGTCATTCTGGACTTATTGCTTCGATATTGCTCTTTGTATCAATAAGGACCCTTTTTTAAAAAGACACTGTGCAAGTTTGCCAAGAATTGGATGAAAATTATGAACTTTATCACATAAAAAAACTGAATTTTTCATTTCTTTCTCAAATTCAAGGGGAGATAATTCTGAACTTATAACTCCGATATTGCTCATTTTCAATAGAGTTTGACTCATCATTCAGATAAAGACGCTGTGCAACTGTGGACTTTATTGCGTAAACAAGCCTTATTTCACAATTTTCTCAAATTCAAGGGGAGATAATTCTGGACTTTTTACTCTGATGTAACCCATTTTCAATAGGGTTTGAGTCCTCATTAATATAAAACCACTGAACAAGTTTGAAAAGAATCGGATGAAAACTGTTAGACTTTATCCCGTAAACAAGAAAAAGTATAAAGCACGCACGGACGGACGGATGATGGAAACCACGCCATGACATAAGCTCTTCCGGCCTTTGGCCAGTAGAGCTGAACTGTAGATAGTGCTGTCCCTGAATAGCCTGTGTGGACTGTACAGACTTATCTGGGACCACACTTAACGCACATGCATTAAACTTCTTTTTTCACAGAGTGTGGGTCATGTCTATTCTTACCCAGTCCATAGGCCAGCACCAGAGACGTGGACTCCAGTCCAGTAGGTGAAGTGTGGAGACCTCGTATATGACTCAGTGTCTGGTAATAGTTGATTATGCCCTCGGTGTGCACAGGCAGTTCAGGTATGTATGGTACTGTACCCTCCTCTCTGAAGCAAACACATGCAGATGGTTGAGGAGGGGGATTTAACCCATTTATGCCCAGTGGACTCTCCCATCATTCTAAATTGGATCAATTTATTTCCAAAATAAGGGATGTCTAGTATATTAATTTCTATATTTAGAATATTTCCTACCAAAATTCCTTTAAGCAAACAGCGCACACAATGTTGAGACGCCGCATCATGCTGCGTCTCATCTGGGTCTACGCTGTTTGCCAAGGCCTTTTTTCTAGACGCTAGGCATAAATGGGTTAATAAGGAATACATCGATGTCTCTAGAAAATATCTGATTTCTTAAGATAGCATTAAAGAATATATGGACCTTTCTTGCGAATGCCTTTTTAAATATTGGTTGAGGACCAAAAGCCGAATGAAATTATGCCCTTCATCTATCTGATTTGTTAATACGATGTCCTATAACATGAAACTGCAATGGACAGGACAAGGAGGCTAGTGTTTCTTCTTTCTATTCGAGCCTTGTTCTGAGAAAACTGGACTTAATGCATGTGCGTAAAGTGTCATCCCAGATAAGCCTGTGTAGTCTGCACAGGCTAATCAGGGACGACACTTTCCATCAACTTGATTTTCAGTAAGGAGGGACTTCCTTGAAACTAAAAATACCCTTAAAGGGGAAAGTGTCGTCCCTGATTAGCCTGTGCAGACTGCACAGGCTTATCTGGGATGACAATTTACGTACATGCCTTGAGCCCACTTTTCACGGAACAAGGCTCATTTCATAAACTTTCTCTATGTTTTAAGTGAATGAGTGAATATTTAATTAGGCCTGACATAAATCCACTCAATTATGATATACATGTATAGGCAAAACTGTGTATAAACAACAGCTGTCAGAGGACAGCGCACTTGACCATTTGAGTGCTTCACAGTATAATGTAAGCCATCATGGGGAAATTTTTCATATTCAATAATTTATTAGACGATCTTTCAAAAATAAAAAAGGATACCAACATTTTTTATTTATTTATTTATTTTTTTTTTGGGGGGGGGGGGGGGTAGGGGGGTTGAGAGGGGGGTATAATGTGGGGTGTGGTCATTTATTAGACAATCTTTCAAAAAAAAGGGGAAAAAAAAATGGGGGGGGGGATGGGGGGGGGAGGGGGGTATAATGTGGGGTGGGGTCATTTATAAGATGATCTTTCAAAAATAAAAAAAGTAAAAAATAAAATTATTTTGGGGCACGTAGTTTTGTTTGGGTGGAATCCATATCTGGTTTTCAGGTAAGTGTTGTTTTGTCAAAGTATTAATAAAATCTGATCATAAATAAAGAAGTAGTGGCAATTTAACCAAAATGTTCATCATCTAAGTATAAAAAGGGCCATAATTCTGTCAAAAAGCTTGCTATAGTTGTCTGCTCTTGTTTGTAAGTTGGGGTCATGATGGTTAACAAGTATGCAAAATATGAAAGCAATATGTCAAGGGACATCAAAAATATTCGGGGTAGTACGCAAACTTTAACATTTGCTGCATATTCTGGAAAAGGGGCCATACTTATATAAAAATGCTTGATAGAGTTGTCTGCTCTTGTTTATAGGTGTGGGTCATGTTGGTAAACAAGCATGCAAAATATGAAAGCAATATGTCAAGGGACAATGAAAATAATTGGGGCAGTACGAAAACTTTAACATTTGCACGGAAACGGAAACGCCGGGGTGAGTAGGATAGCTCCACTATATATATTTCATATATAATAGTCGAGCTAAAAATGAATTGTTTTTCAAAATGCTGTAAATAAATTATGCATTCGAGTTATGTCAATATCTCAGATGTACTAAATTGCAAATAAATTTAGTATCAGATTATTGTGTGAAAATCTGCATCCATTTACTAGTTAAATAAACAACAAGACCTGTGTATGTGAAACACCATTCCCCCTACTGCGCCTTGAAGCCGCACATCAGCTATTTTAAAGAAAATTGTTAAGTCCGAGGCCCATTACTATGCCAAAAATCAATTGATCAAAAGAAACTCACAATCTATCTTTAGGTCATGAAGTTAGACTTACATACCAAAAATTAGCTCAATATCTGAAAGCTTTGCAAAAAACCCTCTGGAAAGCAGTTATTATAGAGGAAATTTCTAAGTCCAAGGCCCATAACTTCGCCAAAAATTAATGGACTGGAACGACATTGACACTTCATCTGTATGTCAAGAAGGTGGATTCACCAAAAATGAGGTCAATATCTGAAAGCGTTGCATAAAAAACTCAGGAAAACTGAATGCCCGACAAACAGAGGGACAGACAGTGCAACTGCTATATGCCACCCTACCAGTAGCATAAACACTAATTCGTAGCTATGTGACGATTTTGCATAGAGTTTCAATGAACAATAATCACATATTATAACAGCGGACATGTAAAAAAACAAAACAGCATAAAAAATAACTGAGTATAATTAGCAGCAATTATGTGTGCTCTAATTTATTAATTACCATTAAATGTTGAACCCATACGTGGCCTCCCACATGTTGAATTTCTGACCATGCGCACTTGTTAACAGATATTCCCAGCCACGCAAGTTATGACACAAAGCGATTAAACCTATATTGTTATAAAGACCTACCGGTAATATAACCATGTGTTCATATATAGTACACACGGGAATATATGTCTGTAGTAAATTGTATTCTTATTTTGCAAGTATGAACAGTTTGTATAAAATTATACTGGATCTTCAATTATTGGTCCTCTTTGGCTATTGGTTGGGGACCAGTATAGACATTTCTTCATCTTGGGAGTTTCTTGGGATACATGTATATAGATATTTCTTGAGAATTTCTTAAGAATAATTAGACTTGTTTTGAGAACTTCTAAATAATATATTGACATATTTTTTAGAATTTCTATAGAATATAGCGCAATGTGGTGTCATTCCGACACTCGTCTAATTTTGACACTTTTCACAATATTTATCAGACTTGTCTTAAATCATCATCATCCTTTATGATTTTGTTGTAAAATGTGACGTAGTTGGTGTTGTAACATCACCAGATAACATCTCTCTATCAAGCGTCGTGCTCTTTGCATGTAGACGAGTCATTTAAAATACGTACATTGTATCACTTAGCGAATTTTTATAGCGTTATGGGCTTCGCTAAGGGAGGTTACATAATTGTCAATTACGTCCCTTCAGTATTTCGCTGTATTTCTGGTAATTGTAGAAGTTCTAGTATAAAATGTTTCACTTCACATTGTATTTGTGTTTGAATGGTGCCAAGCATTTTTTTAAACTATGATTTGTGGGGTGTCGAAATTATCCATCGATTTTATACGATGGTGGGTAATTCCAACACTCCAAATATTTTCAAGCATTCCCAGCGCATATGGCAAGATAAATTCGTTAAATAGAAATACTATTTTAATTGTTGTTGACGCAGCTTATTGAATATTATATTTAGCTCTCTCTATATTTGTTCAAGCAGATTATATAAAAAAAGAGCTATTTACAGATTTTGAAGGTTATTAATTAATGAAATTGTATTTTTTTTTATTCACTGTAAGCACGATGTCACGTCAAATTGCGTCAAAACCAAGTACAGACAATATTCTCCTTGAAAATTAAACGCAGCAATAAAAATGGTCGAAAATGGAATGTCTAAGAAAAAAGCTGCACAAACTTTTGGGATTCCACGTCTGGGAAGACATCTTTAAGTGCAACACCTGGTCGCACAACTGTACTCACAAACGCAAAAGAGCAAGTGTTGGTCGATTACTGCAAGCACTGTGCAAAAATCGGTTACCCACTTAGACGAAATTAACTTTGCCCAGAAATAAAGAAAGTTCTCGATCACAACGGTCGATCTTACCCTTTTAAGAACAATCTGCCCGGAAAAGATTGGTACAGCGGGTTCATAAAGCGACACCCTGATATTTCCGAGGGAACGGCGTCTACTCTTGGTCACCAATGAGCTACTGTGAACCAAGCGATGATTGCCAACTGGTTTCAAAACTTAATCACCTACCTTAAAACGGAAGTAGATGATTGGGAACGTCTTGTCGGTGATCCCAAGAGGTTTTCCAATGCAGACAAGAGCGGTTTCCCCATGTGCGTAAACACGGGCAAAGTACTTGCAGAAAAGGGGGTACGTTATGTGTACCAGGTAACAAGCAGCAACAAACAACAAATTACTGTCATGGCTTGCTTCAATGCTTGTGGAGATTATGTTCCACCGTTGATTGTCTATCCGGATCAGCGATACTGTGATACGGGCATAGGTGAGTTTCCAGACGCCATTTACGGCATTTCAGATAATGGCTGGATGGGTAGCCAGCTGTTTTTATCATTTTTTCACCATCTGGATGACTTCATTGGTCAAAAGCAGATACAAAAGCCCATGATATTGTTTGTTCAAATGAAATTGTAACTTTCTTTTACATTGAATGAATTTTCGTTTCGTTTTCATTTAATGAAAATATTCATAATTTTTAGCATTCAAATGGAAACAAACACATGCATATTTTGCGAATTAAAATGTCTTTGAATGTACATGTATATTGAAAACTCTTTTGTAGTGATAATGAGCGATAAAATTCTGGCATTTTATTATACCATAAATCTATACATTTATTTTACCCAAGTGTTTTATATCCATATTATGATCATAACGCGATTGCTTGTTTTCACGATGATTTTTCGAACATTGCAGTAACGCACGATATTTAGACGTTATATTTGCAGGTTCCCGTTAAATACGTTAATTGTGTAGCAGTAAATTTCTGCAATATTTTTAATGTATTGTTATTGTTTAACACTTTTTTGTTATGTTTAAACAGAGACGTAGGTCTCTGGTTTAAACTGGCTAATATATATATATATATACTTAATAGTTCTTGTTCATCCATTTCGGACAAATGTACGTCTATTTTTTAAAATTTGTTCAAATATTTTATTAAAGCAACTGTTAAGTTTTTGGTTTTACATGCCAAGAGATGACATGGAGGTATCATAAATCGTGTTTAATGACCAGACACCTGCGGTTTATGACCCCATACAGAGACATACAAGTATAGGTCCCTGGGTTTATGACACCCTGTTTTCTTAGTAATTGTCTGGACAGTATCCGATCATATTGAGATACATGTAATCGGTTTGTGATGAACAAAGGGGTAATTAAACACTGGGTGGTTAAAAATGCTGAAACAAAGAGTGTCAACATTGGTGTGAACAATTAAATAAAACATTTACATGTATCAAGAGGATTTAGTTAATCTGTAACAAGGTAAGTTTTTACAGACATATAGGTTCAAATCAGTTTTTTTATGTTGATTACATAAAATCAATCAATTTGTTGTTTGTTTTCGTCCTTATTTTCGTTCATTCATTGGATTCTATTAAATCTGAAAGAATTTCAATTTCTGAGTATTTGGTTGTTCTTAAAAAGGGTCGCGAATATGATTGAAACCTTATCACGATGCGATTCATCAAACGCAAACAATTGCAGAATGGCCACAGTGTCGACGGCCAAAATTGGAGCATGCGCAAACTTGACGTCATTATCGAAATCCCCAAAACCTCCTATACACTTTGTTTATAATTCAATTCATTCTATGTACTACAAAAAAAAATACAGTCTAACCTGTTAATAAAGACCACTCAAGGGATTTGGTTGTTGTGGTCTTTGTTCACAGGTGGACTTTATTCCCAGGGTCGATTGAAACTTTGCAAAATATGCTAGTAGTTTTTCAACAGGTACCTTATCTATGTATGTGCTCTATTGTTTTAATGTTTTAATACTTATGCATTTATAATGAAATAAAGGATTGAACACAGTTTTGATTTTATATTTATTATTTCCATTCCCTTATTATTATTCATAGATCATATACATGTATAATAAATATCTATTGACATACATGTATATGTACATGTAAATCAGAATGTTCTGGATTTTAGTTTTTTCCACCAAGATCACTAGCCACTTGTCTACAACTGTGTCCTTTACCTTACAAACGAATGACCTTAACACGTTCTTCCAACGTCAAGAACTTACGCTTGGAAGCCATGATGGTAAACCTGAACTGACAATTTACTTTTCTATAATCTATGCACATCTTATCACGGAGAAATTTAAGAAGGGAATGACTATCAAAATGTTTGTATTTAGGGCATCGTTATTGATATGAAACCGTTAAAGGGATCTTTTCACGCTTTGATTAATTGACAAAATTGAAAAAAGTTGTTTCAGATTCGCAAATTTTTGTTTTAGTTATGATATTTGTGAGGAAACAGTAATACTGAACATTTACCATGGTCTAATATAGCCATTATATGCATCTTTTGACGATTTTAAAACCTAAAAATTATAAAGCGTTGCAACGCGAAACGATTGAATAATTTGGAGAGTTCTGTTTTTGTCGTTAAATTTTGTGAAACTACGAAGATTGCTTATATAAGGTATAAAATACGTCAAGTATGTGTACACGGCGGAATAGCTCAGTAGGCTAAAGCGTTTTTACTTCATGACTCTGGCAGGACTCCAGGGGTCACTGGTTCAAAACCAGCTGCTCCGGGCAATGTTCTTTTCCTTTTTTTAATTTTATTCTTGATTTTTTACTGGAGCTTTTACGATCCAATGTTTACAATTATCAATATAAAGCATTTAATGAATAAGTTAAAAAATGCCAAAATCTGTGAAAAGGCCCCTTTAATTTCCTTAATGAGTTGATGAAAGCCCCAAACTTGTCTTTGATATTTTCGGCAATTAGTACATTAATCGCGAGTCACTTAAATACAAAGAAATACATGTATCTGTCGGTTCGTGCGGTAACGAAGGCTCTTCAAAAGAGAAGCACTGCAGCTCTCCTTTAGAAAATGGTGACCAGCCTGTGGGCGCTTCCAATACAAGCGCCAAGACTCTGATGAAAAGTTCCGCCTCTTTATCCGGTACTGTTAAAGCTGTGACAAGTGCTTCACATACGCTTCCCAACCAAAGCCAACAACAGAATGAGGGATCCGTTAGGGTTGTACAAACTGACCGGGAACATCAGGTATCCAAGTCATTTGCTCTTCTTTGAGTGCCAGAGCTGACCCCCAAAAACCCTGTTAAAAGACTACGCATTAAGCTCCCAAAAGCGCTTTCCGGGCAAGCCGAATTGCAGATGCTGAAAAAACGCGAGATTGAAAAAGTTGCTCAAGAAGACGCTAAGAGAAAAGAAGAAAGAGAGCAGTGCAAGAAGAATAAACAGGAGGAAAAAGAATGGAAAAGTAAGATTTGCGAAGAAGAGAAGCAAAAAAAAAGGAGGCAAGGCGTCTTAAGAAACTTGTCAATGCGCAGCGGAAAAGGCCTGCTGACTCATCTTCTTTGTCTGACTCGGAAAGAGATGTCCGCTTTGTTGAGAGCGACGACAATTTAAATATGATGCTCAGTGCCCCGGATGTGATACTGATGAAGGTGATCCCAGCAAATTGGTTGCATGCACGAAATGCCCGAGAAAGTGGCACATCTCGTGCACAACAGATGCCATCCTGTGTGAAATCCGAACCGAGCAGATCGTGCAATATCCATTCATATGCAAATTTGCATGTGACAATTGGTGAAAAAACAACCACCGTGGCTCATTTGCCACATGTATATTTGTGCGCTTGTATAAGTCATTTGTTGCAATTACATGTGGCAATATTTTAAACAATTCAGTAAGTAATGTGGGATAATTGTGAGTTTAATAAATATTTTGGTCGCTGCGTTCCATATAAATTTTGCTATGATATCGTTTTAAGATGAATTTATATTGAGTCATGTGGGAGCAGAATACAAACTATAACTGCAATTTATTTATTATACTCTGATTCGCAATTAACATTAGTTTAGTATAATCCTATTTATTTAGCGCGATTGCATGGAAAGCCTACGACTTATTGAGACACACTCTCCTGATCACTAGGGGGACAACACATCCACTAAACCACCGCAACCTAATAAACACTAGACATAAAAGACACCATGATATTCTATTAATTGAGAGATAAAATGTAAATAACTGATAAGAACAGTTGTTGACAAGAGCATCGCATAACGGGTGCCACGCTGGGCTGCGAAAGCTTGTCAGAATTTTCTTTTTAGAGGTCACAGTGACCTGGACCTATGACCTAGTGACCCAACAAGAGATGTGTTTGTCAGAAACACAATGCCCCCTACTGCGCCACTTTGAAATAAAATTTCTATTTATCATTTGGCAGGTAGAGACATCATCTCCCTTTAAAGCTTTATTACTTCCCTTGGATTTTGTCCAATCCAACTGGGGGGGGGGGGAGTCTGTAGACAGTCAAAAATGACCAAGTCAGACCTCACTGACAACCAAGGCCTGTGGTTTATCAAAGAGATCATAGCAAGAGTTCATCGTGTATGTATGGACATAAGTCCACTGGTATTTAATGACAATGCCCCCTATTGCGCCGCTTTGAAATAAAATTGCTATTTATCATTTGGCAGGTATAGAAATCATCTCCCTTTAAAGCTTATTACTTCCCTTGAATTTTGTCCAATCCAACCAGGGGGGGGGGTCTCACAGTTAATTATGACCATGTCAGAAATCACTGTATCTAAGTCCATAGGTACATTTTATGTGATGAACATCAAAGAAATTATATTTATATCATTTAAAAAAAAAAACTTTGACAAATCAATCATTTGAGTTATAAATTATCAAAATAATAAATCTGTACAGTAACTGTGAAAGAACTTCAATTCTTGGTAAGGAAATATATAATATGAGATTTATAATTATATACAGTCGAAACTGACCTAACGGCCACCTGAATTTACCGGTCACCTGCAGACAACGGTCAGTCTGGAATCCCCCCGACGAAAAACACTCTATATTACACTTGAATTTAACGGCCACCTGACCATAACGGTCAACGGCCACTATATTCCACTCCGAAATTCATGTTTGACCTGAAATCAACGGTCACGCGTCAGTCGTCTCGAGTCGCGAAAATTAAAAACAAAGCACATTATTTGTCCCTCTACTTTGCGTTTAAAGCGTCTGAAAGCCGTAATTGTCTATGATATTATAAAAGCGGCCCGCTGCGAGTAAACAAATTATAAGGTGTTGAGAAGGTATCTTTTCCGGGGATAATTGTGGGGGTATCTTCAAAAGAAAATATGTCAAAGTTCATGACTTGTTGAAAGTAATTATCGCTAAATTAAATGACCGCTATTTATTTGAATTAGCACGGTACAATTACACCGTACTATCGGTTTATGACACCGACTCCGCTATTTAGACTTTTACGCACGTGAGGTCAACGGAACGTGACAAGCTTTATTTACTGAATGAATGAGATGCATGAGTAAACAATTATACCAGCGTTGATAAAGTCATTGTTTAATTTAACAATATGGAATTAAATACATCTAAAAGATATTATCCTCTATTATTCAATGTACACGCGTAAGTTAATGCTGTTATTATGCTTTGTTAATGCAATGAGCATTTGTTTTACACTGTATGCAAACGACTGGGTGGGGTAACGACGTAGTAATACTACCAACTGACCAACCTTCTTAAAATTGTGATCCGAATTCAACGGTCACCTGTGGACAACGGTCACTTTGATCATTTCCCTTGACTGACCGCTGAATTCAGGTTTGACTGTAAATTACTTCCCTTGAAAATAATTGTCTCTAACAAATCTCTATTTTTAGTAGCAAATAATTAAAAGCAACTACCGTGACTGTGATTGACCACTCCAATTGAGCAGCTCCATGAGATACACATGCATACCAAATATATCAAGTGGCTATATTCAATATTGAATAATTTTCTCCCTTTTTAAAGCTTATTACTTCCCTTAAAATTGTATTTTTTACCGTAGACCGTAAAGGATGACCTTGACCTTTCACAACAATGTGTTTGTCAGAAACACAATTCCGCCTACTGCGCCGCTTTGATTTATTTAACAAAAATATATACGTGGGCAGGTCAGATAACTATGTCCATTTAAAGCTTATTACTTCCCATGACTTTGTTTTTTCGACCCTTGACCTTGAAGGATGATGTTCACCTTGAAATGTTACCGCTTAAAATGTGCAGCTCCATGAGATACACTTGCATGCCAAATATCAAGGTGCTATCTTCAATATTTAAAAAGTTATGGCCAATGTTAACGTTTTAGCACGACGCCTATGGCGGAGTTGAAATTAGCCGCTAACTGTTAAAATTAGCCGCTTACTGTACAAATTACACTCCGCCGCATTTAGTTAAATCGCTTGAAGTTTTGAGTTATGCCGTCATCGATAATAACGCTCGTTAGCAAATATCTACAAGTCAAAACTGTGTTTTTCATTAAGTTTGGGCACTTGGAGGATAATTTGAACACATCAGGACTAAATCAAATTTTACTCTTAAGGTGTCGACATTACCCGACTTTGCTCTACGCACATTTTTTTTTAGTATTTCTAAAGAATACATGCACATTTTTTTTAGAATTTCTAAAGAATATATGCACATTTTTTTATTTATTGAAACCATATCAACATTTCTTAAGATTATATCCACATTTCTTGATAATCTTTTAAGAATACATAGACATTTGTTGAGAATATAAAATGGACAATTCTTATAGATTTCTTCAGAATACATGGCAATTGCTTGCTTATTTCGCTGCTAAAATTACAAAGGCTTTTTACAAGTACATGCACTAAGTGCACATTTTAATGTTAGTTACTGACAATAGCCTGTCAGGCAACAAAGTAATGCGACTGGGCTGAGATTCAATTGGGATTCATCAAAGGGAGACCACTCACTGAGTTTCCTGTGTGGGCACCAGCGGTCGTCTGGGATCCATGAAAGCCTTGGGCAGGGAGAAAATGCCTCCATTCTTCAATGCAACTGGAATTCAAATCATTCAATATGATATATAATCTTTTTGCTTTTTGTTACTAAGTGTAAAATTATTTCGTCAATTAAAAGCCATGAACAAAAATAAATACAATCAGATATTCAAATTCTCAGATACTTTTCACTCTGACACTCACTGCAGTGCAGACTACATTTCAAAGTAATAAGGTCACAAATAAGGCATCTAGAGTAGAAACACAATTTTTTCTCTAAGATTTGACCTGGTGACCTAGTTTCTGATCCCACATGACAATGGGTCGAAGTTCACCGACTCATAGACAAGATTAACAATTTACAAAAGATTTATCAAAATGACCTTAAAAATATGGCTTTTCAACCCATTTATGCCTATTGGACTCTCCCATCATTATAAATTGGATCAATTTATTTCCAAAATTAGAGATGTCTAGTATATTTATTTCTATATTTAGAATATTTCTTACAGAAATTCCTTAAAGCAAACAGCGCAGACCCTGATGAGATGCCGCATCATGCGGCGTCTCATCTGGGTCTACGCTTTTTGCCAAGGCCCTTTTTTCTAGACGCTAGGCATAAATGGGTTAAGTGGCAAAAAGGTTTGCAAAGATTTGACCCAAACTTTGAGCTTTGACCAAGTTTTCACCAAGATTGACTCATTAATATGGCTTCTAAAGTTGTAACAAAATTTCATCTCAAATTAGTTAATTTGAACTCGTGTTTGACCCCATTTGACCCAGATTCACACGTGGCATAGATAATGTCCAGACAAACAACATGACCAAACTTTATAGATATGAAGCCATACTAGCCTCTTAGAACGGTAACAAGTATAAAACTGATAACTCCCAAAGAATAACACATGATGCCAGACTGGGATCACAATTCTCTTTCATGGCAACAACTCCATCAATATTGAAAGAAGTGTAATGATTACTAACAATTTGATGCATATTTGTCAGCATTTAAAAAAAAGTCATTTTTTGAAGAAATGGCAAAAAAAAATAAAAAATAATAATAACAAGAGCTGTCTCCATAGGATGACATATGCCCCTGATAAACGCTTTGAAAGAAGTTATGAGCATTTTTCGAAACATAAATGCAGATTTCGAAACCAAAACGCGGACCCTAAGTTAAAGGTCAAGGTCACAGGGGTCAAAATTTGTGTACGTATGGAAAGGCCTTGACAATATACACATGCATACCTAATATAAAGGTTACATCTGAAGCAACATGAAAGTTAAGAGTATTTTTGCGAAACCTAAACACCAAGTGTGATGGACAGACCGACGGACATACAGAGGGACGGACAGACCGACAGTGCGATCACTATATGCCGTCCTTGAAAAAAACAAGAAATGTGTTTGTCGGAAACACTATGTCCCTTTCTGCGCCGCTATGATTTTTTTTTTTTTACCTTTGACCTTGAAGAATGACCTTGAACTTTCACCACTCAAAATGTGCAGCTCCATGAGATACACATGCATGCCAAATATGAAGTTGTTATCTTCAATATTGCAAAAGTTATGGCAAAATTTTTAAGTTGGAGCAAACAAATCAACAGACAGACAGACCAACAGACAGACAAGGCAAAAACAATATGTCCCCCAGTATAGTGGTGGGGGACATAAAAAGCTCCCCTACTGAGAATGTCCTTGGATGTGATGCCCTTCTCAGTGATACTGGTCGCCATGGTGAAGATGGGCAGAGGAAACACATACGCCTGGCGCAGAACCAGAGGCTCCGTAGGGGCCGTCAGGGAGCTGAAGGCTGTCATGTTGCTCTGCTCCTTGCCTTCGTACAGCTCCAGGGCTGCCATCTCGTGACGCAGCTGCTTCTGGTTGTAGTACGCGTACTGGGGAGATAGGAGAGGGCATACCTCAAGGCTATAACAGTAAGTAGTGGAAATGGGACACAAAGATCTGGTTGTAGTACGCATACTGGGGAGATAGGAGAGGGCATACCTCAAGGCATTGACAGTAAGTAATGGAAATGGGACACAAAGAATTCAGCATTTGATAGTTAGCAAATTGTGGATGCAAGTATGTAGTAGATGTACTGAAGAAGAAATAGGCCCCAATTACATCTAAATATATATTCAACATATATATTGTACATAATTAAGACAAGATATTTTTTTTAACTTTATTAGTTTTGTTAAAACTTTGAAAACAACCCTTGGTTGTAGTAGGCGTACTAAAGAAAAGAGGGACAATAACTCAAAGTACTAGGCCTAGTGGCTCAAAACTTAAATGGCTTTTTAAGGTACATGTAACGGTCTGTAAAGTTAAGAACCAAAATAAATCAAATTTTGAAAGATGTTATATTTATTAAGAAGAAATGGCAACAAATAACATCTAAATATATAATCAACATATATATATTGTACATAATTATTTATGACATGACATCTTTTCACCTAATTATGAAAAAAACATAAGAACGTTATTTAAACAATAATAACCATAGTTTCTAATTTTTGTCTTAAATATGGTATGGACCCAGCCAAGGCCCTGATAGTAAGTACTTGAAACATGGAACATTAACCCATTTATGCCTAGTGCACTCTCCCATCCTTCTAAATTGAATCAACTTATTTCCCAAAATAGGGATGTCTATCATATTTATTTCGATATTAAGAATATTTCTTACAGAAATTCCCTAAAGCAAACAGCGCAGATCTGGATCTACGCTGTTTGCCAAGGCCTTTTTTCTAGTCACTACTAAGGCATAAAATTGGTTAATCAGAGCACATGATGAAATGTATACGAAACTTCAAAAACACCTTACATTTAGTAATAGATAAAAAAACATGTAGTTGCTTTTGAAAATGGGCACAAATTTAAAACATTGGTCTTTTAAGACAGGTGTTAACTCTTTCAGTGCGGGAACCGAATTTTGAAGGCCTGTGCAAACAGTTTGGATCCAGCTGAGACGCCACAAAACGTGGCGTCTCATCAGGATCCAAACTGTTTGCTATTGTGATAGTATTCTTTGAAAAAATCGAAGGAAATGCTTATTTTAGACATTTAGCAGACAACATTTTAGCAGACGACAAATTCCCCAGCATGAAAAGTGTTAAAATACTTTCATTTTCATGTGTTATAGAGTAGGTTACCTTATATATAAGTCAACACCATACTTGCTTAGTTTCATGCCAGGAGAGTGTGGTCCCAGAACAGCCTGTGCAGTTTGAACAGCAGGCTAATAAGGGACGACACTTTCTGCCCAAACTGGATTTTCTTGAGGAGAGACTTTCCATTTAAGGGGCTTAATGCACATGCCTAAAGTGTGGTGGCTTAATGCATGTGCCTAAAGTGTGGTGGCTTAATGCATGTGCCTAAAGTGTGGTGGCTTAATGCATGTGCCTAAAGTGTGGTGGCTTAATGCATGTGCCTTAAGTGTGGTGGCTTAATGCACATGCCTAAAGTGTGGTGGCTTAATGCATGTGCCTAAAGTGTGGTGGCTTAATGCATGTGCCTTAAGTGTGGTGGCTTAATGCACATGCCTAAAGTGTGGTGGCTTAATGCATGTGCCTAAAGTGTGGTGGCTTAATGCACGTGCCTAAAGTGTGGTGGCTTAATGCACGTGCCTAAAGTGTGGTGGCTTAATGCATGTGCCTAAAGTGTGGTGGCTTAATGCATGTGCCTAAAGTGTGGTAGCTTAATGCACATGCCTAAAGTTTGGTGGCTTAATGCATGTGCCTAAAGTGTGGTGGCTTAATGCACGTGCCTAAAGTGTGGTGGCTTAATGCACGTGCCTAAAGTGTGGTGGCTTAATGCATGTGCCTAACGTGTGGTGGCTTAATGCATGTGCCTAAAGTGTGGTGGCTTAATGCATGTGCCTTAAGTGTGGTGGCTTAATGCACATGCCTAAAGTGTGGTGGCTTAATGCATGTGCCTAAAGTGTGGTGGCTTAATGCACGTGCCTAAAGTGTGGTGGCTTAATGCACGTGCCTAAAGTGTGGTGGCTTAATGCATGTGCCTAAAGTGTGGTGGCTTAATGCATGTGCCTAAAGTGTGGTAGCTTAATGCACATGCCTAAAGTTTGGTGGCTTAATGCATGTGCCTAAAGTGTGGTGGCTTAATGCACGTGCCTAAAGTGTGGTGGCTTAATGCACATGCCTAAAGTGTGGTGGCTTAATGCATGTGCCTAAAGTGTGGTGGCTTAATGCATGTGCCTAAAGTGTGGTGGCTTAATGCATGTGCCTAAAGTGTGGTGGCTTAATGCATGTGCCTTAAGTGTGGTGGCTTAATGCACATGCCTAAAGTGTGGTGGCTTAATGCATGTGCCTAAAGTGTGGTGGCTTAATGCATGTGCCTTAAGTGTGGTGGCTTAATGCACATGCCTAAAGTGTGGTGGCTTAATGCATGTGCCTAAAGTGTGGTGGCTTAATGCACGTGCCTAAAGTGTGGTGGCTTAATGCACGTGCCTAAAGTGTGGTGGCTTAATGCATGTGCCTAAAGTGTGGTGGCTTAATGCATGTGCCTAAAGTGTGGTAGCTTAATGCACATGCCTAAAGTTTGGTGGCTTAATGCATGTGCCTAAAGTGTGGTGGCTTAATGCACGTGCCTAAAGTGTGGTGGCTTAATGCACGTGCCTAAAGTGTGGTGGCTTAATGCATGTGCCTAACGTGTGGTGGCTTAATGCATGTGCCTAAAGTGTGGTGGCTTAATGCATGTGCCTAACGTGTGGTGGCTTAATGCATGTGCCTAAAGTGTGGTGGCTTAATGCATGTGCCTAAAGTGTGGTGGCTTAATGCATGTGCCTTAAGTGTGGTGGCTTAATGCACATGCCTAAAGTGTGGTGGCTTAATGCATGTGCCTAAAGTGTGGTGGCTTAATGCATGTGCCTTAAGTGTGGTGGCTTAATGCACATGCCTAAAGTGTGGTGGCTTAATGCATGTGCCTAAAGTGTGGTGGCTTAATGCATGTGCCTAAAGTGTGGTGGCTTAATGCACATGCCTAAAGTGTGGTGGCTTAATGCATGTGCCTAAAGTGTGGTGGCTTAATGCATGTGCCTAAAGTGTGGTGGCTTAATGCACATGCCTAAAGTGTGGTGGCTTAATGCATGTGCCTAAAGTGTGGTGGCTTAATGCACATGCCTAAAGTTTGGTGGCTTAATGCATGTGCCTAAAGTGTGGTGGCTTAATGCACGTGCCTAAAGTGTGGTGGCTTAATGCACGTGCCTAAAGTGTGGTGGCTTAATGCATGTGCCTAAAGTGTGGTGGCTTAATGCATGTGCCTAAAGTGTGGTAGCTTAATGCACATGCCTAAAGTTTGGTGGCTTAATGCATGTGCCTAAAGTGTGGTGGCTTAATGCACGTGCCTAAAGTGTGGTGGCTTAATGCACGTGCCTAAAGTGTGGTGGCTTAATGCATGTGCCTAACGTGTGGTGGCTTAATGCATGTGCCTAAAGTGTGGTGGCTTAATGCATGTGCCTAACGTGTGGTGGCTTAATGCATGTGCCTAAAGTGTGGTGGCTTAATGCATGTGCCTAAAGTGTGGTGGCTTAATGCATGTGCCTAAAGTGTGGTGGCTTAATGCATGTGCCTAACGTGTGGTGGCTTAATGCATGTGCCTAAAGTGTGGTGGCTTAATGCACGTGCCTAAAGTGTGGTGGCTTAATGCACGTGCCTAAAGTGTGGTGGCTTAATGCATGTGCCTAACGTGTGGTGGCTTAATGCATGTGCCTAAAGTGTGGTAGCTTAATGCATGTGCCTAAAGTGTGGTGGCTTAATGCACGTGCCTAAAGTGTGGTGGCTTAATGCACGTGCCTAAAGTGTGGTGGCTTAATGCATGTGCCTTAAGTGTGGTGGCTTAATGCATGTGCCTAAAGTGTGGTGGCTTAATGCATGTGCCTTAAGTGTGGTGGCTTAATGCATGTGCCTTAAGTGTGGTGGCTTAATGCATGTGCCTAAAGTGTGGTGGCTTAATGCATGTGCCTAAAGTGTGGTGGCTTAATGCATGTGCCTTAAGAGTGGTGGCTTAATGCATGTGCCTAAAGTGTGGTGGATTAATGCATGTGCCTAAAGTGTGGTGGCTTAATGCATGTGCCTAAAGTGTGGTGGCTTAATGCATGTGCCTAAAGTGTGGTAGCTTAATGCATGTGCCTAAAGTGTGGTGGCTTAATGCATGTGCCTAAAGTGTGGTGGCTTAATGCATGTGCCTAAAGTGTGGTGGCTTAATGCATGTGCCTAAAGTGTGGTGGCTTAATGCATGTGCCTAAAGTGTGGTAGCTTAATGCATGTGCCTAGAGTGTGGTCCCAGAAAAGCCTGTGCAGTCTGAACAGCAGGCTAATAAGGGACGACACTTTTTGCCAAAACTGGATTTTCTTGAGGTGAGACTTTCCATTAAAGGGGCTTAATGCACATGCCTAAAGTGTGGTGGCTTAATGCATGTGCCTAAAGTGTGGTGGCTTAATGCATGTGCCTAAAGTGTGGTGGCTTAATGCATGTGCCTTAAGTGTGGTGGCTTAATGCATGTGCCTTAAGTGTGGTGGCTTAATGCATGTGCCTAAAGTGTGGTAGCTTAATGCATGTGCCTAAAGTGTGGTGGCTTAATGCATGTGCCTAAAGTGTGGTGGCTTAATGCATGTGCCTTAAGTGTGGTGGCTTAATGCATGTGCCTTAAGTGTGGTGGCTTAATGCATGTGCCTTAAGTGTGGTGGCTTAATGCATGATCCTAAAGTGTGGTAGCTTAATGCATGTGCCTAAAGTGTGGTAGCTTAATGCATGTGCCTAAAGTGTGGTAGCTTAATGCATGTGCCTAAAGTGTGGTCCCAGAACAGCCTGTGCAGTCTGAACAGCAGGCTAATAAGGGATGACACTTTCTGCAGAAACTGGATTTTTCTTAAAGCATGATTATATGATTTTGTCTAATATTTATTAATTAATATTATATTAACTTATTAAACATATATTTTAATATAAATTAAAATAAAAGTTAAGAAGAACAAGTGTCGAAAATGCGAATGTTTCAGTTATTGTAGGAAAATATGTACGAAATATCTTCGTCACAATAGGCCCGGGGTGCTTATTTGTCTTTGCTGCATTTGATGAAACTCGTCTTCAATGTATAATTTTTCTTGCCTATTTTGTGTTATTGTAACAAATTTTACTTATAAATTACAATTTAACACATATACACAATCGTATAATCTCGCTTTAAGGAGAGACTTTCTATAAAAGGGCTTTATTACAAAAGGAGGAAAGTTAATTACTGATCACTGAATCTTTATGGATGATACTTTATTCATATTGAACAAGAAACAGTTGGATATGGGAGATGCTCTCCAAAGTTTTTTTTTGTCACAATATTGCACTATATATTCAGATAAAAGGAAACGTCTTGAGGGGAAAACTTTGGACAAAATAATACAATGGATGGTTTAGCAACTTAAAAATTTCAAAGGGCCATAACTCTCTAAATAAATCATCTAACCAGAATCCACAAATAACATGCGCATCTCCTCAAGGTAGTTCAGCTCCCATAAAGCTTCATTGAATGTCAGTCAGTAGTTGGGGGGACAAGAACTGCACTATATGTACAGTTTATAGAACATTTCAAAGGGCCATAACTCTGTGAAAAATCATCCGACCAGAACCAGCTGATAATATGCACATCTCCTCTTGGTAGTGAAGCTTCTCATAAAGTTTAAGTCAAATCCGGTCATTAATTGCTGAAAAATAGCCCGGACAAAAATTGTGCACGGACGGACGGACACACGCACGGACAGACAAAGCGGCGACTATATGCTCCCCCCAATTTGTTTTGGTGGGAGCATAATAAACCCCATTTTCCCAGAGCAGGGCTCTATTATGTGGGCTGTGCTCTGTGAAAAAGGGGTTTAATGCATTTGCATAAAGTATTTTCCTGATTAGCCAGTGCAATCTTCACAGGCTAATCTGGGATGACACTTAAAGCACATGCATTAAATCCTCTTTTCACTGAGCACAGCCCATATAAACAGGACAAAGAATATAAGATAAGGTCCTAACAAAAAAACAAACGGCTTCAAGAAACACACAACTTTATGGACCTACCACGACCCAGTTTTCTGAGTGTACGACATGGATCGGTCCAACAGCCTTGCGATGATGGCCGTGAAAAAGCATGTGGCCGGTCACTACATCTATCATATACACGTTGAATATTGGGTAGGCTGAAACATACCAACAGATATCAGCATGTAGCCCGCTACTGGGTCTATGAAGAAAATAATTGAAACATACACACAGGAATTAGCAAAACTGCACTCAAATTATAAACCAAATTATAAAACACTCAATTAACAAGAGATGTGTTTGTCAGAAACATAATGCCCCTATTGCGCCGCTTTGAAATAAAATTGCAATATATCATTTGGCAGCTTTAGAAATTATCTCCCTTTTAAAGCTTATTACTTCCCTTGGATTGTATTTTTTACTTTTGACCTTGAAGCATGACCTTGACCTTTCACCACCAAAAATGTGCAGCTTCATGAGATACACATGCATGCCAAATATCAAGTTGCTATCTTCAATATTGCAAAAGTGATAGCCAATGTTCAAGTTTTCAGACGGACGCACAGACTGACGGACAGTTCAACTGCTATATGCCACCCTACCGGGGGCATACAAATTATAAACAGAGCTCTTAAGTACATGAATTTAAAGTACGTTTATCAATGCACAATCAGTGAATGTGGCAAAGATGATTATTGAAGTTTATAGTCGTTTAATAAAAGTGTTGGTCTATTAGAGTGAACATATTTGTGTTTAAGGCCTCTTTCAATAGGCGTAATAAAACAATTACACACTGCCAAATAGAACGGATTAAACACCCCTACCTCATTGCAATAGTATATTTACAACTGCTGTTTAACTTTATCATCAACTATAAACAATCTGACATAGAACAAGCTTCTCTCTTTCCTGATATATTTCGCCTAAATAGGCTTTTTCAAAGTTTGTTTCCAAATTAGCTACCTTTTCTTTCTGTTACTCAACAAAACAATTTCATTTTGGCATTAAAAAGCCTATTTAAGCAAAATGTATTAGGAAAGAGTGAAACTTGTTCTGTGTCAATTTATATTTATCCTTACAAAGCTGAGTATATATATACAATTTAATGATAAATATATATTTCACCACCGGAATCTAAGCTCAACAGTTACAAGCAATCTTATATGAACATAATTGAAGTTGGGACAAAATTTGAGTTCTTCATACATAAAATTACTGATAATCAGTGAAAAACTGTCAAAAGCAATTTGCATGTGGTTTCAGAAATGTTATTTGGCAAATAGTGTGCATACAAAATCGTTATTAACCAGAGTGTCTAAGTTGAAAATGGGGAGAAATATTTTTTATTGTCAGCTTAATGCTAAATATTGCACATTCACATCTTTGTATCATGTGGAACAATACCTCCACCATTATCAGCAGTTTTGATGTACATACAGATGGACAGATGTTCATGGCAAGTCCAGTTTACGTGCATTAATTATGTACCCACTAACATAATCAAGACTAAATATAAAAGTTTTTATCATAGTTTTGATATTTATATGAGCCTCATTTTGTGACGGCAAAACATTTGAATGAAACAAGAGCTGTGTTCCTGAAACACAATGCCCCCTACTGCGCCGCTTTGAAGCCATATATTTCACCTTTTACCTTGACCTTTGACCTTGAAGGATGACCTTGACCGTTCAGCACTCAAAATGTGCAGCTCCATGAGATACGCATGCATGCCAAATATCGAGTTGCTATCTTAAATATTGCAAAATTTAACCTTCAGCTTTTACCTTGAAGGATGACTTTGACCTTTCACCACTCGAAATGTGCAGCTCCATGAGATACACATGCATGCCAAATATCAAGTTGCTTTGTTCAATATTGCAAAAGTTATGGCCAATGTTTTAAGTTTTCGGACGAACGCAAAGACTAACAGATGGACAAAGCGATCACTTTTTGCCCTCCTTCAGGGGCATAAAAAGCACTGCATTTTAATCTCACCTTTAAGCTGCTGGGTTGCTGGCTCCTCCCCCTCAGTGGTTACCACGACAACGTTGGGGTTCAGGTACTTGTAGAGCACTGTCCGGTCACCTAGCACACGCCCCTGAGAGTGCACATGCTCTTGAAGTAGAAGGTTTATTATTATTACATAATTATTATTATTATTTATTATTAGGGTATTATTATAGTTATTATTAGGTTTATTATTCATATCATCAGATTATTCTAGAGAAAGAAGAAAGGGATGCCATGTTTTTATTGGAAAAGTTATGATTTTAATATACCTTGGTATACACTACGAGAAAACGGGGTAAAATGCATGTGTGTTAGTGTCAACCTAGATCAATGCATGTGTGTAAGTGTCAACCTAGATCAATGCATGTGTGTTAGTGTCAACCTAGATCAATGCATGTGTGTAAGTGTCAACCTAGATCAATGCATGTGTGTAAGTGTCAACCTAGATCAATGCATGAGTGTAAGTGTCAACCTAGATCAATGCATGTGTGTAAGTGTCAACCTAGATCAATGCATGTGTGTAAGTGTCAACCTAGATCAATGCATGTGTGTAAGTGTCAACCTAGATCAATGCATGTGTGTTAGTGTCAACCTAGATCAATGCATGTGTGTTAGTGTCAACCTAGATCAATGCATGTGTGTAAGTGTCAACCTAGATCAATGCATGTGTGTAAGTGTCAACCTAGATCAATGCATGTGTGTAAGTGTCAACCTAGATCAATGCATGTGTGTAAGTGTCAACCTAGATCAATGCATGTGTGTAAGTGTCAACCTAGATCAATGCATGAGTGTAAGTGTCAACCTAGATCAATGCATGTGTGTAAGTGTCAACCTAGATCAATGCATGAGTGTAAGTGTCAACCTAGATCAATGCATGTGTGTAAGTGTCAACCTAGATCAATGCATGTGTGTGTCAACCCAGATCAACTGTACAGGCTCATAAGAGAAAACACTTGCACTATTTGTTTCAATCCAAAGGTAGACTTAATGTAGTCTCTTCTAAACAAAAAACAAGTTTAAGCAGAAAGCATTGTCCCTAATTAGCCTATGCACACTGCACAGGCTAATATGGGACGACACTTTACCCACATGCATTTAGCCTAGCTATTCCTGAGCATGGCTCATATTTATATACTTAATCACCATTTGTGTCTTGTTCTGAGAAAACTGGGCTTAATGCATGTGCGTAAAGTGTCGTCCCAGATAAGCCTGTGCAGTCTGCACAGGCTAATCAGGAACGACACTTTCCTCTTTCATGGCATTTTCGGTTTAAAGGAAGTCCCTTTTTACCGAAAATCTAGTTTAAGCGGAAAGTGTCGTCCCTGAAAAGCCTGCGGCAGTCCGCACAGGCTAATCTGGGACGACACTTTACGCACATGCATTAAGCCCAGTTTTCTCAGAACAAGACACATTTAATCTTGGAAGGCTGGCCATCAAACCCTGCGAGTGAACATCTTCAACGAAAACACACAAGACATCTAAAAAATCTACTCATTTCATATTGAAATTCACACTTAAAACTTCCCACGCTCATTTTAATACTTAAAGCATCTACAATTATATGGTGGCTGTCATAAGATATGTATAGGTGGCAAGCACAGTGGGTACAGCGCTGCACAACTAAGCCAAGAACTGCCTGTTTGACTCCATTCTTAGCCACAAATCTGGTGTTACCATTTTCTACCTTCCTCTGATAAGGTTATCGTCAGTTACCGACTCAAGCAGGTTGATTAGGAAATTCCATTAATATTTCAATAAGGTGCATGATGTTGCAATTACAAGTTTCTATGATCACTGACAGTGATTGTATAGAACGGATCTATGTATAGTGTTCATGTTACATTACTGGAGTGCCATCAAATTGGAATGACTCACAAAGGAGCAGAACATAGCTAGTGATTACATGTTTTACTTGGCAAACAAATAATTTCCTCATTAATCATGAAAAAAACTGTTGATAGTGGTCAAGCTACAGAAGTCTCATTAATATTTCCAATTCAAGTAAAAATATTTGCCATTTCTCACCAGAATTACAACAACAAAATGATGCTATAGGTTAGCAGTTTTTCCAAACACTTTGCTTTTAACATTTCTAGATGAATTTGAACCATTTTACAATAATTTTAACTATTATGAAAATGATGTTTAACCGTTTTAGAATAAAATTGAACAATTAAAAACAAGGGACAAAATTGTCACAAAACCAGGTTTTCATTGTGAAAAAAAATCTGATAAAGGGAGAAAACTCAAACTGAACTTTTGAAATGAACAAACAAAATTAACCCCCTTTGTTAGTTTGTTTTAAAAAAAAATCTATTTTTAGTCGTGGAGACCTTGACATTGGAGATATTGACGTGATTCTTTTGTGCGACACACCGTCCAATGATGGTGAACAAATGTGCCAAATGATTTTAAAATCTCACAATGAATGACATAGTTATGGCCAGGACAAGCTCATTTATGGCCATTTTTGACCTTTGAACTCAAAGTGTGACCTTGACCTTGGAGATATCGACGTAGTTATTTCGCGCGACACACCGTCCCATGATGGTGAAAAAATGTGCCAAATGATTTTAAAATCTCACAATGAATGACATAGTTATGGCCAGGACAAGCTCATTTATGGCCATTTTTGACCTTTGAACTCAAAGTGTGACCTTGACCTTGGAGATATCGACGTAATTATTTCGCGCGACACACCGTCCAATGATGGTGAACAAATGTGCCAAATGATTTTAAAATCTGACAATGAACAACATAGTCATGGCCCGGACAAGCTTGTTCCGCCCGCCCGCCAGCCAGCCAGCCCGCCCGCATTCGCCAATCTAATAACCAGTTTTTTCCTTCGGTAAACCTGGTTAAAAACAAATTTAACCATTGTTAAATGAAGTTCAACCTTTTTTAGATGAAAATGACACCATTTCTTTACCAAGTTGACCCATCTTTCTTTGACTACTCAATATACAATGCCTACCATTAGCAGGTTTCCCCACAATATTGGTTATCTTCATGTTCAGACGCTGATTCTGCAGGTTTACTGTCCACACATTGTCCACTGTCACCTGCAATGAGAGAATAGAAGATTTAGAGCTGATATTAATGGAAATCACAATGTTGTAGCATTTTTAACTAATCATACATCATTACTAAAATTATTTTACCATAAAAAAGGATACAGTATAAGTGAATGTCCTCAAAACAACAAATATTAGACTATGTTACCATACTAGAGAATATTTATTACCTTTCCCTTTATAATATTGACCAAATAATGTTGTGTTACACTAAAAAAGGGATACACTATAATGAAAGAATGTCTTCCATAAAAGAAGACTTTGTAACAACAGTGAATACAATATTTATTATAATCTTTCCTTTTTAATATTGAACAAATAGTGAACGAAAAATTGCCATTGTATTTTGAAATTTTACTACTAGACAGGCCACAAAACACTGTAACAAACCGTTCATCCGAGCTTACCAGTATGCAATTCCAGCATTTTTTATTTTGCAACAAAAATGGCCACCAATCACACTTACATATGGCAACACCCAAGCAGAAGAGTCTGTACTTCCTGCATTTATAAACCTTTCCCACTCGGAAGCAAAGTAAAAATGGCTATGTGCAAACAGCATAAAACCAGAACAGGTTTTATGCTGTTTTCTGCTCATCAGTATCTAAGGGTTGGAAATGAAGCCTTAAAACTTGAATTTCGTAAGAAAGGTATTTAATTAAATTTAACTTTCTAAGTGACTACAAAAGCGTCAAAATATCTATCCAAGTGGCAAAGGGTTAATTTTTCTACAAAAAAGGCCTAAAAACAAAGCTACATACGGTTGCACCGGAAGTGGCCAGTCTGTAACCGTACAGCATGCTGTTGTCTGTATCAGCCTGGTACATGTACACATGGGGGGTCTGGTCTCGTAGGAATCCCAGCATGCTTGCTGGGTATACCTGCACCTAGAATGCATAGATTGAAATGGTACATGTACACATGCGGCATCTGATCTAGTAGAAATCCCAGCATGCTTGCTGGGTATACCTGCACCTAGAATGCACAGATTGAAATGGTACATGTACACATGCGGGGTCTGGTCTCGAAGAAATCCCAGCATGCTTGCTGGGTGCACCTGCACCTAGAATGCATAGATTGAAATGGTACATGTATACATGGGGGGTCTGGTCTCCTAGAAATCCCAGCATGCTTGATGGGTATACCTGCACCTAGAATGCACAGATTGAAATGGTAAATGTACACATGTGGTGGGGGTCTGGTCTCGTAGAAATCCCAGCATGCTTGCTGGGTACACTTGCACCTAGAATTTAAAGCACTTGGGTTACATGTTGTGCAATGTTATCATTGGAAATGAATACATTTGTCAACCATTACATACAAAGAATGTATAGCAACTTTAATCAGTATTCAGGTGAGTTTATGTTTCTCTAGCAAATTAACCCCACTGCCTAGCTCACTAGGTAGAGATCTGAATTACAAATCCCAGCAGAGGTCGCCGTGGTGTAATGGACATGGTGTCCGCCTAGCGACCCGGAGGTCATGAGTTCCTTCCCCACTGTGGAAGCGTTCTTTAAATCTTCCCCAAAGACACCAAGTATTGGTTCTAGGCCCAGGAAACGGATTCAAGAGCTTTTCAATAAGCCTGAGGCTTTTGATGCAATCGAGCTTAAATTAGTATGTTCAAACTAAATCCGAAGATTGCAGGTTAAAGCCCTGGCCTGGCCATATAACATGTGTGGGGATGGGTATTGAATGCACATTACAGCCATTTTCGCCATTCCTCTAATACAAGTAGGGCAGTTGTCTGCTACTTTTATAATAAATACATATGCATTTAGTAATTGTTAGCCAGAAATCCCAGGAAAAGTGTGGTACAAAAGTGATACAATAAAATACAGTTGAAACATTAACATATCAAACTTAATAAACATAACGCATGTATACAGCTTCAACTTCTAGGTTTGAATCCCTTGCTTAGTGAATTTTTTTTCAATACAATACTTTGTCTTCCTATCATAATAAGATAATTATTTAATAAAAAAGCAGTTGTCAGGTTATTTTAGGTATGACTTTTTTTCTGCCAACAAGTTCCTTTAACCTGCAACCAAGCACCAAGTCTGACAGGTTCAGTATCAGCTGCAACATGAGAGATTTCATCAAGAAATAATCCCATGACAACGCAATAAATCTCACAGATTACACTCTTTAATAACACAGATTAGATACTGTAATTCTGTTTTGTTCGAATTACATATTTTAACAAGCAAATTCTTTTCATTGAATTTCCCCACCAAAAAATAATTTGTTTCTGACAGGTGGACAAATTGACAGACAACGCCAATTCTAAATCCCTCCACCCTTGATAGTTGATATACAATAGATGTGTTTGTCAGAAATACAATGACCCCTACTGCGCCGCTTTGAAGCAGTATATTGGACCTTTGATCTTGAAGGATGAGCTTTGACCTTGAAGGATCAACTTGACCTTTCACCACTCAAAATGTGCAGCTCGATGAGATACACATGCATGCCAAATATCAAGTTTATATCATCAAAATTGCAAAAGTTATTACCAAGGTTAAAGTTTTGAGACAGACACACACATACAATGACAGACAGACACATACAATGACAGACAGACAGGCCAAAAACAATATACCACCGATCATTGGATCCGGGGGCATAAAAAGGATTTCACTCAATGTCAAATACAATGGTTTTTATTTCCTGAAATACCAGTGCAAAGAATACCAACAGACCTCAAATAACACAGCATAATGATGTGAACCTGATTTAAGGACCCGTATGGCTTTTTATATGGTTTGTGATTAATTTTGGGTAAGGTGTTTGATTTCGTAAACCCTAATACAGATTTACTCCCACAATACTTTTATTGACCAGTCCAAGTTGGTGATCCCAGTTTTTAACGCTACACAGTTTAACTCTTTCCCACTCAGAAGCAAAGTGAAAATTGCTATGTGCAAACAGCATAAAACAGGAACAGCCTGCGAGTAACTCACAGTCTGTTCAGGTTTTATGCTGTTTGCTGCTCATAAGTTGAAACTGAAGCCTTTGAAACTTGAATTTAAAAAGCAAGGTTTTTAATTAAATGTAACTTTTTAACGGACAACAAATGCATCAAAATACGTATCTAAGTGGTGCAGGGTTAAGTAAATTGAGGAAATATTTGGTTGCCCTGTAACAAAAACAGTGGTTAAGAACAAGAATTCCTCATTTGATAGAGTTTCTAAATGTTAATTGTTTCTGCACTAACAGGCCTCAAATCTGTACAAATAATAATCTGTTCAAGCTGTCTGATTTTCAATTGAGTCGCGTTCTGAGAAAACGGGGCTTAATATATGTGCGTAAAGTGTCAACCCAGATAAGCCTGTGCAGTCGGCACAGGCTAATCAGGGACAACACTTTCCGCTTTTACAGTATTTTACATTTAAAGGAAGTCTCTTCTACACAAAAATCCAGTTAAGATGGAAAGTGTCGTCCCTGATAAGCCTGTGCAGTTAAGCCTGTGCGAACTGCACAGGCTTATCTGGGATAACACTTTATGCACATACATTAAACCCAGTTTTCTCAGAAAGCGACTCAATTGATTATTTGTGTTACTGTACCATGTTTGAATGGTCCATCATGACGAGCGGCTTCATGAAGTGTTCGTCCCACACACCCAGCAGGAAGGCCTGTCTCACACTGTACGGCAGGTGCTCTCCCTCCCCTGGCATCCCAGACACTGGCTCCCCCGTGATGGGGTTGAACGCAAACAGTTGGCCCCGACCTGACACCTGAAATATAGGAATGCAATAATGGACATGGTGGATATCGTGTCATCCAAGCGACTGGGAGGATAGCGGTTTATCTCTACTAAGGGAATGATCTTGAGATCTACCCAACAAAGACACCACGTACTGTGTCTTCTCTTGGAACAGACTCAAGAACATTTCAATATGCCTTTCGGTTTCAATGCAAAAAAGCTTAAACAAGAGATTGCCAAGCAATATGGTCCCCTACTGGTGAAACAGTAAAAAATTGTTTTTATATATGTGTTGGCATAGCAACCAGAATTCTTGATGTAGAAACAAAATGTTTTGACGTGCATGATATCCATATTGCCATCTGTCCATGTTTCAAGTTTCATGAAAAAATATGAAGAACTTTTTAAGTTATCGCAGGATCCAGAAAAGTGTGACAGACTGACAGACAGACAGAGCGCAAACCATAGGTCCCCTCTGGTTTCACCGGTAGGGGACAATAAATATGTTTAAACTAAATGAAGAACATAAAATGCAACCTCAACAATGGCAGAAAGCAGGACAAAGTCTCAATGAAAGAAATCCTTGAAAGTTGACATTGACAAGTGCCATTTACTTTGACCAACTAGCGTTTTACCTTACTGTTATTTCATATGGAATATTTAAAATTTATATAAAAACACACCTGATTAATCCAATAGTTAATAAATTACATTCGCCCTTGAGATGAAGACTTTGTTTATATATTCCACTTATCTCACACAGATTTACCATCAAATGCTATAAAACGCATACAAAATTCAGAATCGTTTAGGAATTGTGCGAAATTCCTAATTTCATATATACTGTAGTATACACAAACTTACCCTGATCACTAATCTGTACCCTCCCTATTCTTTCCCAGCAACACACACTGCGGTGGGTGGGTACCTACTATATTCTTTCCCAGCAACACATACAGTGAGATGGGTGGGGAAAGTACCTACTCTATTTTTTCTAAGCACCACACACAGGATGGGTGGGGAAAGTACATACTCTATTCTTTCCTAGCACCACACACATTGAGATGGGTGGGGAAAGTACCAACTCTATTCTTTCCCAGCACTACACACATTGAGATGGGTTGGGAAAGTAACTACTCTATTCTTTTCCAGCACCACACACTGTGATATGGGTGGGGAAAGTACCTACTCTATTCTTTTCCAGCACCGCAAACTGCAGTGGGTTGGGAAAGTACCTACTCTATTCTTTTCCAGCATCACATACAGGGAGATGGGTGGGGAAAGTACCTACTCTATTCTTTTCCAGCACCACACACAGGATGGGTGGGGAAAGTACCTACTCTATTCTTTCCCAGCACTACACACATTGAGGTGGATGGGGAAAGTACCTACTCTATTCTTTCCCAGCACCACACACTGTGAGATGGGTGGGGAAAGTACCTACTCTGTTCTTTTCCAGCAACACATACAGTGAGATGGGTGGGGAAAGTACCTACTCTGTTCTTTTCCAGCACCACACACTGTGAGATGGGTGGGGAAAGTACCTACTCTGTTCTTTTCCAGCAACACATACATTGAGGTGGGTGGGGAAAGTACCTACTCTGTTCTTTTCCAGCAACACATACATTGAGGTGGGTGGGGAAAGTACCTACTCTGTTCTTTTCCAGCAACACATACAGTGAAATGGGTGGGGCAAGTATCAATCCTATTCTTTCCCAGCACCAAACACTGTGATATGGGTGGGGAAAGTACCAATCCTATTTTTCCCAGTATCAAACAGTGCGGTGGGTGGGGATAGTACCTACTCAATTCTTTTTCAAGCATCACACACTGTGAGATGGGTGGGGAAAGTACATACTCTATTCTTTCCCAGCACAACACACATTGAGATGGGTGGGGAAAGTACCTACTCTATTCTTTCCAGCACCACACACTGTCAGATAGGTGGGGATGTACCTACTCTATTTTTTCCATGCAACACAAACAGTGAGATGGGTGGGGAAAGTACCTACTCTATTTTTTCCATGCAACACAAACAGTGAGATGGGTGGGGAAAGTACCTACTCTATTCTTTCCAGCACCACACACAGGCAGATAGGTGGGGAAGTACCTACTCTATTTTTTCCCAGCACCACACACTGGGGTTGGTGGGGAAAGTGAGCCGTGGTCCTCTGTACGAAGAGGAGGAATCTCTTGGAGCCGAGTGTGTCAAACGGGGCCAAGTCAGGCACCAGGTGCTGCCATACAATGTGACCATTCTGACTTCTCATCCCAATTATCTGTGAAATTTATAAATGTCCAAAATATTGTGCAATGCAACTCATGCTCCCCATCATGAAAACGCTTCCTTCTTTGAATACAAAATAAAGCTTTTCAATCACACTGATTGTTTGTTTGTGCAATAGAAAAAAGGGTGCCATTTTCTGTCTAAATTGCTAATTAAATTGGCTTGAATTGTTGTTCTCCATTTGGCATTAAAAAACGGTGCATTTTATACATGGTTTTCTATAGTATACATTCATGTTATAGGAAAGTATGCTTCATGCATACAATTAATTGCATCACTAATCATTAATCATTAAATGCAGTATTCGTGTAGTTGTTCTTGCTTTTAAGATTCGCATAATGACCTTGACAAACAGCCCATCCACCCAATATGCAATATCTTGCAAAATCTTAACGTAACGATATGTATGAAGTTATTTGCTTAATACCCAGGCTAGAGTGTAAAAACCAACAGCTGACAAATAATTTCAACTGATAAGGCCAATAAAAAAAATTTTACCTAATGATGCTAACAAAAGAAACCAATTTTTACCTTTCCCGGCTCCGTGATCATGACCATCATCTTGTGGAGTGAGAACTCATCACGTAGGAGATCCTCTTCATCCTCCTCTTCCTCCTCTGCAATCACTCCAGACGTCTGCTTCACCCCCTGCAGTCGATGCAGATGCTCCAGAAGGAAGGTCTGCGTGTCAAATAGAGATTCCAGACTTTACCATGGGCTAAATGTATGTGAGAAAAGTGTTGTCCCGGATTAGCCTGTGCAAACCGCACAGGCTTATCAGGGACAACACTTTTCGCTTTCAATGAATTTATTTTTTAAGTTAAGTCTCTTTTAAACAACAAGAGCACTGCATAACAGGTGCCAAAGCTCGGCTGTGGGTGCAGTTTTGAATAAATGAAAGCTTGTAAGATTTTATATTCTTTTTAGAGGTCACAGTGACCTTGACCTTTGACCTAGTGACCCAAAAATGGATGTGGCATGTAGAACTCATCAAGGTGCATCTACATATGAAGTTTCAAAGTTGCAGGTGGAATAACACTTCGATTTTAGAGCAAAATGTCAAGGTTTTAGCATGACGCCGGTGGACGGCGGACGACACGACACGATGAGCTGGCTATGACAATATCTCGGGGTTTCTCCGAAAATGCCGAGCTAAAAATAAGTCTAGGCAACAGTGTTGTCCTGATGTGCCTGTTTATGACTTGTCTGGTTATGAAGAGAGACAGTCTGCGGATGCATATAGCATGTGTAAATTCAATCAATAACGTGAACTTATCCCGTAACAGAATAACTTATCTTATAATAACCAAGTATGCGAATATCAGAACATCAATCAAAATCCTTTCATAATCATTGTAGGATTAAACAAATATCATATTTTTACCACACGATTCGAAAAGATGACAGAAAATGTACTTAATAATTTTTCCATTATAATTATTTGTGGAGTTACTGTCTTACATGTTTTCCTTTAAGTCATTTTTTATTTAGACCCACAGGAATGTTCCCCACAAACCACTTACCTGCAGTTGGGAGACCTGAGTTTTCACACGTTTCATGAACATAGTGACCACATTGTCGGCATGGGAACCAAACTCCTCTTCAAACTTGGCCTGGTTCTCAGACACAGGCAGGTCTAGCAGCTCCACAGCGTAGGTGTACGCCAGACTCTCCTCTCTGCGCCAGGCCACTTTGCCTGGAAACAGATCATTCTCAGCTTGTATTCATCTACCAATTTTGAGTCTTAACATAAAAGAGTAATCTTTCACCCATTTATGCCTAGTATACTCTCCCATCCTTCTTAATTGGATCAATTTATTTCGAAAATTAGGGCTGTCTTGTATATTTATTTCTATATTTAGAATATTTCCTACAGAAATTCCTTTAAGCAAACAGCGCAGACCCTGATAAGACGCTGCATCATGCGGCGTCTCATCTGGGTCTACGCTGTTTGCAAAGGCCTTTTTTCTAGACGCTAGGCATAAATGGGTTAAACTTAAAACTGCTAAAGCTACTTGGGAGTTATGTCTAGCTTTCAGTAGACACCTGAAATTATGTTGTTCTTCATTTAGAAAAAAATAAGTCAATGGCTTAAGGATCATTTTTGCCAGTATATATTTAAGCTCTTGAGTACTTTTTCTAAATTTTCTTAGTCTGTACTTAGAACAGGTAGCCTTATACACGCCCAGGCTTTTTTCACCACCTGTGTATTGTCAGTTCAATGTATTGTCTGTAGGTCTATGAACTAAATATTATGTGAAGGCCAAACTCTCCTCTCTAGGCAAGGCCAACTTGCCTGTAAACAAATGATACTGGTTTTATTCATCACAATTTTCTCATAGGACTGAGGCCTTTTGCAATGGGAGAAATTATGTTGTGGTCACTAAATTTGGGAAATATAATTTTTTTTTTGCTTACAAATGCTATAGAATTGCAAATATAGGTGTATTTAAAATTTAACTTGCTTAGATTCAACTCATAGGTTTGAATAAGTAAATGAATTGAATTTTGCAATTAACAACACATAAAAAAAATAATTCAAACCTTCCATCAGGATTTTTAGGCAATACATTTGAAAAAAACAACTTTTTTGAGATAATGAAAGGGGAGGAATTGTTCCTCAAATTTTACACACAAAAACTACTTAATAGCTAAATGATACTACCTTGGCCCACACTCATAAAGTGGTTTTGAGAAATAATGAGCAATTTCCTGAAATTCATTAAAATCCTTTTATCCATTTCTATCTCATGTCAATTATATTTTTACATGCCTCTCTTTGAGGACATTTTAGTTATCATTTGTTTACCAGTAAACAACCCGTTTGATCACTTTTGCTATCAGCAAACAGATTTTAAATCAACTTGATGCCAATGATATAAGCCTTGTTCTGAGAAAACTGGGCTTAATGCATGTGCATAAAGTGTCATCCCAGATTAGCCTGTGCGGACTGCACAGGGACAACACTTTCCGCCTAAACTTGATTTTTGGTAAGGAGGGACTTCCTTGAAACTAGAATACCATAAAAATGGAAAGTGTCGTCCCTGATTAGCCTGTACGGACTGCACAGGCTAATCTGGGAGGACACTTTACGCACATGCATTAAGCCCACTTTTCTCAGAACGCGGCTCATATATTGTGCTACAATACACAGGTCATTATCGATGATTATGCTTTCCCCATATGTTCGAAGTCTTGTGATTGATTTGTGATTTTCACATATAGTGTTTCATCAATGTTATGACACTTCAGTCCCCAGTACACACACTTTTGATGCAAGTGCAAAAGACCTATAACAGTTTTGAGGGGTTACATTATGTATGGTTGTTAAGAAATCATGGTTTTCGAACAGATTTTTTTTTCAAAATGAATGAGATTGCAGTATTGGGTAGATTTTTTACGTTTAAATATATGTGTCTTGTTCTGATAAAACTGGGCATAATTCATGTGCGTAAAGTGTCGTCCCATATTAGCCTGTGCAGTCCGCACAGGCTAATCAGGGACGACACTTTCCGCTTTAATGGTATTGTTAGTTTCAAGAAAGTCCCTCCTTACTGAAAATCAAGTTTAGGCGGAAAGTGTCGTCCCTGATTAGCCTGTGCGGACTGCACAGGCTAATCTGGGACGACACTTTACGCACATGAATTAAGCCCAGTTTTCTCAGAACAAGACACAATTGTCTGGTTAGGAGAGGATGCATGTTTAAAGTGTGTCCACTGCATATCAACTTTATGTTGATTACCTACATGATACCTGTCTTGTTTATCATTTATATCTATATAGCCTATATGGTTATCACATAATTATATGAATATCACCAATATGTTTATCAGCTACATGTATATCAACTATAACAAGAGCACCGCATAACGGGTGCCAACGCTCGGCTGCGGGTGCAGTTTTGAATAAATGAAAGCTTGTCAGAATTTATTTTTTTTTTTAGAGGTCACAGTGACCTTGACCTTTGACCTATAGACCTAGTGATCCCAAATTGGGTGTGGCGTGTAGAACTCATCAAAATGCATCTACATATGAAGTTTCAAAGTTGTAGGTGGAAGCACTTTAATTTCAGAGC
The DNA here is from genome assembly GCF_020536995.1 of Dreissena polymorpha. NCBI lineage: Eukaryota > Metazoa > Mollusca > Bivalvia > Myida > Dreissenidae > Dreissena > Dreissena polymorpha. The sequence goes on from NC_068359.1 coordinate 76,996,473, forward strand.
AAAATGTCAAGGTTTTAGCACGACGCGGACGGCGGACGACACGACGAGCTGGCTATGACAATACCTCGTTTTTTCTCCAAAAACAGCCGAGCTAATAAAACTACATGTTTGTTACCTGTCTTATGGATGAGCTGCAGTGAGAAGTCCTGGGAGAGAACCGCCATCCTGTAACCCAGCTTGCCGTCCTTCTTGCGAGCCAGAATCACACTCATCTGAATAGTGGAAGATCACAATCACTGAACTGGTATCGACATTTCCATAAAATTTACCTTAAAGGGACCGTCAACCACCAATGACGAAAAAAGAAATGTTAAAAAAGACCGTATTTTTCTTTTTGAGTCATTGGTGGTTAACAGTCCCTTTAATGTCACCATTACTGGTTGCTATAGGATTGTTTCTGGCCTCAATTAAAAGAAGTGAATTTCATTCAAAGAGTCTTCCCATAATGCCTTGCTAAACCGCCTCATAAGCAAGGTTGCAGTGGTAGGTAAATTAACCCATTAATACCTAGAGGACTCGCCCATCCTTCTAAATTGGATCAATATATTTTCAAAATTAGGGATGTAAAGTATATTTATTTCTATATTTAGAATATTTCTTAAAGAAATTTCTTTAAGCAAACAGCGTAGACCCTGATGAGATGCCGGATTATAAATGGGTTAAGAATGTTCATTTGATTTCTGTGACCTGTAAGGAACTTTTCCCTCACAATATGCTCACAATTTTTGTCTATAAATGTTGGCTTTAATTCTCCAGCCAGAATCTGTCAATACCAACAAACCCCCAGTGGAAACCTTGTTCACATAGTTTTTAACACATTTATGCCTAGTGGACTCTCCCATCCTTCTGAGTTGGATCAATTTATTTCCAAAATTAGGGATGTCTAGTATATTTATTTCTATATTTAGAATATTCCTTACAGAAATTCCTTTAAGCAAACAGCCCAGACCCTGATGAGACGCCGCATTAGGCAGCGTATCATTTGGGTCTACGCTGTTTGCCAAGGCCTTTTTTCTAGACGCTAGGCATAAATGGGTTAAATCCAACTCAGACTATGTTCTCCAGAACTCTAAAAAGACACCTGCTCTCACAACACAAATCTAATTAATTAGATTTGAACTAATCCATGGGTTACTCACCAGTTCAGACTGGCCTGTTTTAAACCAGGGTTACTCACCACTTCAGGCTGGCCTGATTTGAACTAGGGTTACTCACCAGTTCAGGCTGGCCTGATTTGGACCAGGGTTACTCACCAGTTCAGGCCCGCCTGACTTGAACCAGGGTTACTCACCATTTTAGGCTGGACTTATTTGAACTGGGGTAGTGGACTAATCCCAGGGTTACTCACCATTTCAGGCTGGCCTGATTTGGACCAGGGTTACTCACCACTTCAGAATGGCCTGATTTGGACCAGGGTTACTCACCAGTTCAGGCTGGCCTGATTTGAACCAGGGTTACTCACCAGTTCAGGCTGGCCTGATTTGGACCAGGGTAACTCATCAGTTCAGGCTGGTCTGTTTTGGACCAGGGTTACTCACCAGTTCAGGCTGGCCCGAGTGTCTGGGGTAGTGGAAGGTGTGAGACAGCTCTGATAGGGTGCTGCCCGTCTCCAGTTCAATACCACCAACTTTTAACTCCTGTAATATGTAGTATGAGCTTAGGCTGCTGAATAAATTATATTTGCTTTCAGCGTCATAATGCAAAACAGATGGCAACGGTTATTCGGTTAACCGGTTATCAGTTTCTTAAGGAGGTTAACTGGTTACAAAATTAATATTCGGTTACTCATGCAGAAAACACAAGTTATGGTTGAACCCAATAAATGCTAAAATCCTAAGTTTTGTTTTACTTCATTTCACTGTATTGGCTAATCCGCTTATCTTATCGCAAATTATCGGCAATTACCACCCCGTGATGCCCCTGTGGATCAAAAGCGATAAGAGTTGTAAACCATCAGGTGCAGCGGATTAATGAGCAGGCACACAAGCAATTAGCACCTACTCTGCAGTGTGTTTGTTTAGCACTTTACATTCTATTATGCCATCGTGTTGACTACCATTGCTTCATAAAATCAACAAGAATATCAGTAAAACTGATGGATGCTCCCCTATGATGCGCTTTGTCAATCTATGTGTTAATAACCACATAAAACAATCTTTTATTAGCCTCAGTGACCTTGACCCCTGTGGCCTCAAACCTCATCAAAAGGTAGAGGTCCATGCAAGGTACCCATATGCCAAATATGAAAGAGATCGGTAAAGTATTGAAGGTGGTATGAGAAACTGCAACAAAAGTGTAACGGAAAAATCTATTATTAGCCTCGGTGACCTTGACCTTGACCCCAGTGACCTCAAACCTCATCAAAAGGTAGAGGTCCATGCAAGGTACCTACATGCCAAATATGAAAAAGATCGCTAAAGTATTGAAGGTGCTATGAGAAACTGTAACAAAAGTGTGACAGAAGGAAGTAAGGAAGGAAGGACAAACTGGCAACTATATGCTCCCTGAAAATTTTCGGGGAGCATAATAAAGCTGGACACTGTGTTTACACCTGATCACTGTTGTTTTAACAACTATTGCTAACTTAAATGCCCTAATAAAGACATTGAGTATAAACAGGCCATAAGAACAGAGGTTTGGAAATCACTATGCCACTTACAAAATATATTTACACTAATTGACAATTGTTTTTTTCAGCAAATTTGTAATGCACGTAATAATGAGTGTTAAAAAAACACAACATAATTCAAATTCTGCACCAGCTTTTATTGATCAAGGTGTAGAACAAAAATTATGTGTTAATGACATGAAGGCAATATTACAACAAAGAAATATCACAGTTCACTGACAAGCATGCAAAGTATGTCGGAAATTACTTCAGAAATGACTAAGTATTAGATTCAAAATGTATAATATTAAATTTAGACTTTGAATTCCCAATTTTAAGGACCAACAAAATTTGTAAAGAAACAGTATTGAATTGATAAAATGATTAAAGTAATTAGGTTACAAGACAATCAACAAGACTGAGTAAATTTGCATATACATGTAATTGTTTATAAACGTATACGTTTTTGGATTGTTTTCTTCATTTATGTGGTAAAACAACAGTCGGTTAAGCAGTTAACCGCTCGAATATGGAAACAGGTTAACCGGTTACGGATATGCTTAGGTTTGCCATCCCTACAATTAACCCTTTACCACTCAGATACGTATTTTGCTGCATGTATAATCCCTATGAAACTAACATTTAATTAAAGACCTTTTGTTACTTGATTCAAGTTTTAAAGGCTTCATTTCCAACACTTTGATACTAATGAGCAGCAAAAAGCATAAAACCTGAACAGACTGTGAGTTACTCAGTTTGCATTTAGATGTTTTCACTTTGCTTCTGAATGGGAAAGGGTTAACCTACGCTTGTGCAATTGAGACAAGAAATATGGAAATTTGTACGAACGATTAGACCATATTCTTTATTTTTTAGTAAATGATCTGCTCCATATTTCTATTAGTTTTTGTTCCTTTATTTTAGCAATACTAATTTTGACCACAACTACATAATTTATAATTATACCGTCAAAAGAAGTCTCAAAATAACATATCTAAGAATTAAGTTTTATTTCAAAACAGTAATTCATTCACTAGTTATTGAGATGTGAAAACATGTATGGGCTGTGCTCTGTGACAGGCTAATCAGGGACGACACTTTCCGAGTTTATGATATTTTTCGTTTCAAGAAAGTCTCTTCTTAGCAAAAATCAAGTTTAGGCAGAACGTGTCGTCCCTGATTAGCCTGTGCGGACTTTCAAGCTTTATTTTACAACAACAGATTAAAAAGCAAGGACATTTTCAGTAGGAAGTCAGTTTAGAGTTGGTTTCTTACAAGTACAGGGCCTTTTTTCGCAAAGAACAATAGTACTCCGTACTACTAAATAACTTTTGTTGTTCCTTTTATCTTAGGTTTAAAGAGTATTGTTACTAATTAACTGAATCTTAAAGGGGCCTTTTCACATTTCGGTACATTAAAAAAAAAAAAAAAAAAATGTTTTAGATTCGCAAATTTTGGTTGAAGTTATAATATTTGTGAGAAAACAGTAATACTGAACATTTACCATGCTCTAAAATATCCATTATATGTATCTTTTGACGATTTAAAAACCTGAAAATTATAAAGCGTTGCAACGCGAAAAGATTAAATAATTTTTAGAGTTCTGTTGTTGTCATTATATTTTGAGATACAATGAGGATTGCTTATATAAAGTATAAAATACATCAATCATTGTATGAGCACAGTTGGCGGAGTGGTTTAAGCGATGGACTTTTACTCGAGGGGTCAGTGGTTCAAACCCAGTTGATGGTTACTTTTTTTCTTTCTGTAATTGTTTTGTTGCTTTTTTAATGGAGCTTTTTAGATCCAATGGTTACATTTATCAATATAAAGCATTTAATGACACACTTCAACACATGCCAAAATCTGTGAAAAGGTCCCTTTAATAATAAGGAACCCTTCGACATGAGCATACCTCATTACTGGAAGCCTGCAGATACATAAGATACCACTTGTCCTCCAGTTGGACTGCAGTGGCCACCAATGCCTGGAAAAGTGACCAATCAATTTTACACAGGTAACCTTGTATACAATACAGGTGTGAAATTAACTGTAGCAAATAAATGGGAATCACTCTGGAAAAAAGAGGCCTAATGAATGTGCAACAAGAATTGGCCTTGATTTACCTGTGCAGTGAACACAGGCTAATCAGGGATGACATTATTCACTTTATGGATAATTTGTTTAAAGGAAGTACCTTCTAATTAAAAATCTAGCCTAGGCAGAAAGTTTCATTCATATGTTGATAACATGCATTTAGCCTTGTTAAAAGAGACAGGCTTAAATGTTTTTTAATGTTTTGATTTGACGATGTTGTTTTATTGGCACAACATAAACTAAAATTAAAACCCAAACTCACTCTGCAATGAGCATCGCTTGTAGCTCAGCAGATTAATGATTGTAATAATTTTTTATTTTTTTTTTAAATTACATTCTATCTAAACTTAGACTCAGTGGTAGAAAAGGTAAGCATCCCTATTATAAATGTCTCTTGTAAATCACATGGGCTTTTCAGACCTTGACTAACAAACACAACTACGATTTTAATAAGACAATTTCTTGTTGTTTGAAATATTCCCATGAGATAAGAAAACAACAAACCTTAGGTAGGTGCTTTTTAACCGTGACCTTGTTGTTAGCAGCAACAGACACCAGCACAACAGACCTCCCTGGTGCCAACAGCACAGTACCTGCTGGCGTGGATTCCAGTACCTTTACAGGGCCCTCCCTCACCCCTAGGTCCTGGTAACAGAACACAGGTGGTCAGAAATTTTATGATAACCAGTATAGGAAAATTGTTCAATTTGATGCACATCAAGGTAAAAGCTTTTGCAAATGCTACTGAGTTTTACTATTGTACAAAAGGGGAGACCACTAGGGTAAACAATTTAAAGATTTGTTCTCATTCAACTCTCATTTCAAGCCTAAAAATCAACAAATCAGTTTTACTAACAATCCAATAAACAAATAATGGATTAAAAGTAGCTCAAAAACTGCAACACATTAGAATTACAAGCTACCAGTAGGTGTCTGAAATGTCACAAGTCTAAAAAAAGTTTGCATGTGCTTTAATCCTTTATCCACTTAGATAAGTACTTTAACACATGTGTAGTCCCTAAGAAAGTTGAATTAATTAAAGACCTTTCTTACTATATTCAAGTTTTAAATGCTTTATTTCCAACCATTAGATACTGATTAGCAGCAAACAGCATAAAACCTGAACAGACTGCAAGTAACTTGCAGGCTGTTGGGGTTTTATGCAGTTTGCACATGGCCATTTTCACTTTGCTTCTGAGTTAAGTCATTTCTCCAAATTGAACTTCGTCCAACCAATAAATTGGCATATTAACATGTTCAAGTAAGAATTAAAGTCAACCACTCAAATTGTGTGGACTTTATTCCATTCCAGAAAAGGAAAATACTATGTTACATTCAAACCTATATTATGTACAGGATAAAAAGTTGCACCTTTTTTTGTTTTAAAAGGGTAACAAAATTTAAGGTCACCTGTATGGAGGTTGCAGTGAACACAGAGCCATGCTGAAGGCTGATCACTTGTAGGGACTCACCCGTAAAGAAGTTGCAGTGAACACAAAGCCATGCTGAAGGCTGAGCACTTGTAGGGACTCACCTGTATGAAGGTTGCAGTGAACACAGAGCCATGCTGAAGGCTGAGCACTTGCACGGACTAACCTGTATAGAGGTTGCAGTGAACACAGAGCTATGCTGAAGGTTGAGCACTTGTAGGGACTCACCTGTATGGAGGTTGCAGTGAACACAGAGCCATGCTGAAGGCTGAGCACTTGTTGAGACTTACCTGTATGGAGGTTGCAGTGAACACAGAGCCATGCTGAAGGCTGAGCACTTGTAGAGACTCGCCTGTATGGAGGTTGCAGTGATCACAGTCATGCTGAAGGCTGAGCACTTGCAGGGACTAACCTGTATAGAAGTTGCAGTGAACACAGAGCCATGCTGAATGCTAAGCACTTGTAGGGACTCACCTGTATAGAGGTTGCAGTGAACACAGAGCCATGCTGAAGGGCGAGCACTTGTAGAGACTTACCTGTATGGAGATTGCAGTGATCACAGTCATGCTGAAGGCTAAGCACTTGCAGGGACTAGCCTGTATAGAGGTTGCAGTGAACACAGAGCCATGCTGAATGCTAAGCACTTGTAGGGACTCACCTGTATGGAGGTTGCAGTGAACACAGAGCCATGCTGAAGGCTGAGCACTTGTAGGGACTCATCTGTATGGAGGTTGCAGTGAACACAGAGCCATGCTAAATGATAAGCACTTGTAGGGACTCACCTGTATAGAGGTTGCAGTGAACACAGAGCCATGCTGAAGGCTGAGCAACTGCAGGAACTCACCTGTATGGAGGTTGCAGTGAACACAGAGCCATGCTGAAGGCTGAGCACTTGTAGAGACTCACCTGTATGGAGGTTGCAGTGAACACAGAGCCATGCTGAAGGCTGAGCAACTGCAGGAACTCACCTGTATGGAGGCTGCAGTGAACACAGAGCCATGCTGAATGCTAAGCACTTGCAGGGACTCACCTGTATGGAGGTTGCAGTGAACACAGAGCCATGCTGAAGACTGAGCACTTGCAGGGACTCACCTGTATGGAGGTTGCAGTGAACACAGAGCCATGCTGAAGGCTGAGCGCTTGTAGGGACTCACCTGTATGAAGGTTGCAGTGAACACAGAGCCATGCTGATGGCTGAGCAATTGTAGGGACTCACCTGTATGGAGGTTGCAGTGAACACAGAGCCATGCTGAAGACTGAGCACTTGTAGGGACTCATCTGTATGGAGGTTGCAGTGAACACAGAGCCATGCTGAAGACTGAGCACTTGTAGGGACTCACCTGTATGGAGGTTGCAGTGAACACAGAGCCATGCTGAAGGCTGAGCACTTGTAAGGACTAACCTGTATGGAGGTTGCAGTGAACACAGAGCCATGCTGAAGACTGAGCACTTGCAGGGACTCACCTGTATGGAGGTTGCAGTGAACACAGAGCCATGCTGAATGCTTAAACACTTGTAGGGACTCACCTGTATGGAGATGGCAGTGAACACAGAGCCATGCTGAAGGCTGAGCACTTGTAGGGACTCACCTGTATGGAGGTTGCAGTGAACACAGAGCCATGCTGAAGGCTGAACACTTGTAGGGACTCACCTGTATGAAGGTTACAGTGAACACAGAACCATGCTGAAGGCTGAGCACTTGTAGGGACTCACCTGTATGGAGGTTGCAGTGAACACAGAGCCATGCTGAAGGCTGAGCACTTGTAGAGACTCACCTGTATAGAGGTGGCAGTGAACACAGAGCCATGTTGAAGGCTGAGCACTTGCAGGGACTCGGATGCAGGACATACACACATCAGGTACATTTGCTCCACCACACTGCATCTGTGAAGTAATGGACCAATTAGCTAATATTATTCACAGAAGACTGGGCAATTGTAAGGAATCAGGGCTTTTCACCCTTTTATAATAGAGGCCGAAATTCGGCTTCTTCCCCATTGAAAATGAGGTCATTTTTTCCCTAAATTGGTAGAAGAATTTTCCAAATTTATAAAAAAAAAAATTATTTTTTTTTACTTAGACATATTGAGCATCTCCCAAGTTGAAAGCAATGAGCTCTAATATAATTAAGAATGCAACACAATGTTTCTTTAAATACTTCTGCACAATGAAAAAGACCCTGTTTCAAAAACTTTTTTAAAAAGTATTACCAAAATGAGCAGTTATCGCGCATGAAATTCCCAATTTGAAAGGCTTGGGCCTCTTCCCAATTTCCTGATTAATGATGATGGGAATGAAACAGAGGAGACATATACTCAGAATATTTTAAGAATACAGTCAAAACTGAGAACAGCGGTCAGTCAAGGGAAATGGCCAAATAACGGTTGTCGACAAGTGACCGCTATTTTTGGATTAAAACTTTTTAGATGGTTGGTCATTTGGTAGTATTGCCACATCGTTACCCCCACCCAGCCAGTCGTTTGCACACAGTGTTAAACAAAGGCTCATTGATCAGTGATTAAGATCTATTGACTTTGTCACGTTCTCATGCTTAGTCGTTATGAATGCAGACAATAATTGCTTCTAATACACATTCTCTTTGTAACGTGCAACTGTTTTGATTGTATTCTTAATTTTTGCGAATCGAAACAACTGGCACTTGACCGTTATTTTCAGTTCAAACATGACTTTAGGAGTGAAATATACTAGATATTGGCCGTTATGGACATTTGACTGTTATTCTCAAGTAAAATATATTAGGCGATTTTTAACAGGAGGAAAACAGACTGACCGTTGTCTGCAATTGACTGTTATTCTCAAGTGACCATTAGGTCAGTTTTGACTGTTTACATTTAAAATAAACTTTAGACTTTAAAATAGACTTTAAAATCTACATCAAGTTGAGTATTTACAAGACCTTAAAATAGACTTAAATTAAGGGACAGACATCAGCATTTACAAACATCTTTAGAAGGTAAATGAGACTAAGACTTAAAAATAAACTTAAGCTTTAAGAATAAACTAAGAAAAGTAACATTTTTATTGCCAACATGCTTGATGCACATAAGCAAATTTCACAAATAATTTATTTCACAACATATTGCCCTTTTTCATTTTCTCATTTTCAAAGTATACCTTTGCAGGACACCAACTGCTAGACAGCTTTTATGCAAAAACAAACAATATAATGTGTCCTGTTCTGAGAAAACTGGGCATAATGCATGTGCGTAAAGTATCATCCCAGATTAGCCTGTGCAGTCAGCACAGGCTAATCTGGGACATCACTTTCCACTTTTATGACATTTTTCATTTAAACGAAGTCTCTTCTTAGCAAAATTCCAATTAGGCAAAAAGTGTCGTCTCTGATTAGCCTTTTTGGACTGCACAGGCTAATCTGAGACGACACTTAACGCACATGCATTAAGCCCAGTTTTCTCAGAATGTGACTTATATATTTGCCCCCTTGTCCCTTCTCTCGCCATGACTTCCAAAACATGATCTCTCCTTTCCAACTCACCTGGTATCCCTACGCAGGAACCCCGCCAGCACAGACCTGCTTGACACAGTTGCCCCTTCCTTGTCTACGGAGATGACCTTGACCTCTGTTCCGGACGTGCGACCAATCACGTACATTACACTGTCCACCACCTGTAGGATGTCATACTTGACCACGTCACTGAAATATGACAGAGGGAAAATACTTTAACCCATTTATGCCGAGTGGACTCTCCAATCCTTCTAAATCGGATCAATTTATTTTCAAATTCGGGATGTCTAGTATATTTATTTCTATATTTAGAATATTTCTTACAGAAATTTCTTTCAGCAAACAGCGCAGACCCTGATGAGACGCCGCATGATGCTATTTGCCAAGGCCTTTTTTTCTAGACGCTAGGCATAAATGAGTCAAATTAGTTGCCTGTAAATGATGTATGTATATGGACAGTCTTTTTTATTCATGCAATTCAACAATTTTGATTCACCTGTTTACCTAAGACCTACATCAGTAATCTATCAACAATGTATGTAGATGAACTGTCACAGGGTTCTCTCTGGGGTAAAATTTTCTTTTTGTCACCCATTTATGCCATTTTATTAATTTTTGCTCGAAAATATTCCCAATCCTGAAATTGAATTTTTCACAAAATGGCCAGTAAAGGCCTAGCATTCTCACCTGTTAGGCAGCTCCACATTCCACAGAACACTGCCATCTCTCATGTTGGCTCCATATAGATGTGTAGAAGATAGACCAACTGCAATCCCGGGGCCTGAGGGCTCTGCTATGTAGCCTACCTTTCCCCTGAAAACATTACAGGAGACTGGCGTCCTAATGGGTAATCATCACGGTCAATCAAGTTTTCCACATAGAAATGCATGGAGAATGAATGCACATCAATCCAGGCTCATCTATGTTAAAACCCATGCATCTAAAATTGTGCCATGAAACTGCATGTTTTTTCGTAATATTAAACTAAATATAAATACATTTTTTAGAATACAATTATATTTCTATATAATATAATAATAAGTACATATTTTTTAATATATTATAATTAAATAATATTATATTAAAAAGCATTAAATATTAATATCATCATACAATCAATCAATTATTAACTTTTCAAGATGGGGAAACCTTTTTTCACTGAGGAAAAATACATGTTCAAAGTAACTAGCCCTACAGGCAAATTGAAAAAAAAATCATAAGTTAATCTCTGATTACTTCCCCTGTTCACACATGAGTGATGTCCTCTTCCATAGTGTCCTACACTATCAATAACCCCACCCACTCACACATAAGTGATGTCCCCTATCATGGCAGTGCCCCACCAGTGCTCCAGGATAGGATTTAACAAGGGACAAAATTGTCACAAAACCAGGTTTTAATTGTGAAAAAAAAATCTGATAAAGGGAGAAAACTCAAACTGAACTTTTGAAATGAACAAACAAAATTAACGTCTTTGTAAGTTTGTTTTAAAAAAAAATCTCTTTTTAGTCGTGGCGACCTTGACATTGGAGATATTGACGTGATTCTTTCGTGCGACACACCGTCCCATGATGATGAACAAATGTGCCAAATGATTTTAAAACCTCACAATGAATGACATAGTTATGGCCAGGAAAAGCTCATTTGTGGCCATTTTTGACCTTTGAACTCAAAGTGTGACCTTGACCTTGGAGATATCGACGTTATTATTTCGCGCGACACACCGCCCAATGATGGTGAACAAATGTGCCAAATGATTTTAAAATCTGACAATGAACGACATAGTTATGGCCCGGACAAGCTTGTTCCGCCCGCCCGCCAGCCAGCCAGCCCGCCCGCATTCGCCAATCTAATAACCAGTTTTTTCCTTTGGAAAACCTGGTTAAAAAGGGAAGGTGGGGCTATTTCGTCAATAGGTCATTTCAAGCGTGCTGCATTTTGTCAAAAGGGCACTTTTGAGTGCACCATAGAATCCAAAACGCTCCCTGTTTCATATTAATTGTTGTAATATTAATAATTGTTAGAATATATTATCTCCATTATTTAATTTTTTAAACCATGCTAATAAAATATCAGTCTATAATGAGGACTTAATTATTTATAATTTAAAATATATCTAAAAAAATAATTTTTTAAATAAATAGATAAAAGGGCAGGGTGGGGCCTCAGAAGAGCAGGGCGGGGCGCTCTTCCATTTAGGCCTAGCTGGAGCAATGCCTGAACTAATAATTACCCAACCCACTCACACATGAGTAATGTCCCCTTCCATGGCAGTGCCCTACATTACTCATTACCCCACCCACTTACACATGAGTGATGTCCCCTTCCATGGCAGTCTCCCACACTATTAATTACCCCACCCACTCACACATGAGTGATGTCCCCTTCCATGGAAGTCTCCCACACTACTAATTACTCCACCCACTCACATAAGAGTGAAGTCCCCTTCCATGGCAGTGTCCCACACTCCTAACTACCCAACCCACTCACGCATGAGTGATGTCCCCCTTCATGGCAGTCTCCCACACTATCAATTACCCCACCCACTCACACATGAGTGATGTCCCCCTCCATGGCAGTCTCCCATACTACTAATTACCCCACCCACTCACACATGAGTAATGTCCCCCTCCATGGCAGTCTCCAACACTACTAATTACCCAACCCACTCACACATGAGTGATGTCCCCCTCCATGGCAGTCTCCCACACCAGGCTGCCTGCCGCTGGGTTCCATGCCTGGAGTCGGGTACCTGCCAGCACAGACAACAGGCTGGTTCCTGTGTAGACGAGATCATCTACATCACCGCGGCGACCTTCTTCAAACACCTTCCTCCACGCTGGAAACAGGAGAACAAGTTAAAGTGATACGCTGAACATAGGAAAATATCACACACAAAAAAAATACAGAGACACATTTTTTAAATTTTCAAACATAATAAAAGGCCATTGAATTGGCAATTCAGTGCTTCCTCTACTCTAAAATTATCTTTGTTCTATCATAAAATCATTTTTTGAGTTTGCATTTGTTTTGTTTTTCAGAACTTTTTGGTAACTAGTTACATGAATGATATATTATTTGTAGCCAATCATAATTGTCTTGTATAATATAAAATAAGCACCATGGGCCAAAAAGTATAAGCTGAGTGAAACAAAATGGTGAAAAAAATGCATTAATAGCCGTGTAATTAATATTTCTGCTTGACTGGTACAGGTTATTTTCCTAAAGCAATGAAAACAGTCATAGCTCATGCTCATATTGTAGACATACCTAGATCTCCATCTGAGGTGTTGATGGCGGCTATTACACTCCGATCTGTGCACACATAGAGCCTCTTCCCACCTGTGGCACTTCTCTCAGTCTCCCAGTAGAGTTTCCTCACTTGACCAACATACTGCTTTCTCCTGAAATTACATGGAAACGTTTAGCTGGAATATTCTTATTACAAATCTCAGCAGAATTATTAATGGTAAAAGATACATTTAAAGCATTATAATGATCCAGCATTTACTTTCTTTGAAACTTTCAACTGAAAATGTTAGATTGTTATTTGTTGGAAATAAGACGTAAGATTTCGAGTAAGCCCAAATTTGAATAAAAAAGCACCGATTTTATGAAGGCACACAAGCCGAGACAGAATCAGAGTAAATAAAAAGCTTGCAAAGAACAACATTATACAACTGTTGCTTAAATGCTTAATTTAAAATTCTGTCATTTAGATTTCCATTCAATCGGGACATAGGCACTTTGCTTTTGTTCAGACCATGTTGACTTGTTGTACAGGAACTTTTACAGTAACACCCCTTGTATACTTTTACGGGCAAAAGCATATGGGAATTTAGACATAAAATTACATAGGAATACCACATACTGGTCATGTATTCCGGCCACTTTTGGGACTATTTAAGAAAAATCTTTAGTGTTAGGCAACTGGTTGAAACTAAACTTCACATATATAATCCTGGGTTCAAAACTCACCTAGCATGAAAATTTAAATAGAATTAGATCGGTGAATGTTACTTAATGAACAAACAAGAGCACCGCCTTGCGGGTGCAGACCGCTCATCTATTTTCTTTTTAAAGGTGAAGGGACTCTCATTTTCAATCACAAAGGAGGGAGGAGTGGAGTGAAGAGGGGTGTATAGTGTGGGGTTGTGGACATTTATTACATTATCTTCCAAAAAAGCGAAAAAAAAAAAAAAAAAAAAAAAAAAAAAAAAATCGGGGGGGGGGGGGGGTATAGTGTGAGGGTGTGGTGATAATTTGTGAGATGATCTTAAAAAAAAAAAAAAATTAAAAAAATCAAAAAAAAAAATTTGGGGGGTGGGGTGGGGTGGGGGGGTGGGGTGGGGGTATAGTGTGAGGGTGTGGTGGTCATTTGTGAGATGATCTTAAAAAAAAAAAAAAAAAAAAAAAATTAAAAAAAATTGGGGGGGGGGAGGGGGGGGAGGGGGGGGGAGGGCACGGGGGATGGTTTGGGTGAAGTCTATAGTGGTATGTCAGGTAAGAGTAGTTTCATCAAAGTATCAATCAAATCTAATCATAAATAAAGAAGTTATGGCAATTTTAGCAAAATTTAATAATTTGACCTTGAGAGTCAAGGTCATTCAAAGGTCAAAGTAAAATTCAAGTTGCCAGGTACAGTAACCTCATGATAGCATGTAAGTATTTGAAGTTTGAAAGCAATAGCCTTGATACTTCGAGTGGATCGAAACACAAAATTTAACCATATATTAAAAGTTACTAAGTCAAAAAAGGGCCATAATTCCGTAACAATGACAACCAGAGTTATGCAACTTGTCCTTTTACTGTACCCTTATGATAGTTTGTGAGTGTTCCAAGTATGAAAGCAGTATCTATGATACTTTAGGGGTAAAGTGACCAAAACATAAATCTTAACCAAATTTTCAATTTTCTAAGTATAAAGGGCCCATAATTCCGTCCAAATGCCAGTCAGAGTTACATAACTTTGCCTGCACCGTCCCCTTATGATAGTTCATAAATCTTGCAAGTATGAAAGCAATAGCTTTGATACTGTAGGAATAAAGTGGACCTAAACACAAAACTTAATCATATTTTCGATTTTCTAAGTATAAAAAGGGCACATAATTCTGTCAAAATGCCAGTCAGAGTTACATTACTTTGCCTGCACAGTCCCCTTATGATAGTTAGTAAGTGTTGCAAGTATGAAAGCAATAGCTTTGATGCTTAAGGAATAAAATGGACCTAAACACAAAACTTAACCAAAATTGTCAATTTTCTAAGTATAAAAAGGGCACATAATTCTGTCAAAATGCATGCCAGAGTTATCTAACTTTGCCTGCCCAGTCCCCTCATGATAGTAAGTAAGTGTACCAAGTTTGAATGCAATAGCATTGATACTTACTGAGAAAAGTGGAACTAAACGCAAAACTTAACCAAAATTTTCCATTTTTTAAGTATAAAAAGGGCACATAATTTTGTCAAAATGCACGCCAGAGTTATCTAACTTTGCCTGCCTAGTCCCCTCATGATAGTAAGTAAGTGTACCAAGTTTGAATGCAAAAGCATTGATACTTTCTGAGAAAAGTGGACCTAAACGCAAAACTTAACCGGACGCCGACGCCAACGCCAACGCCGACGCCAAGGTGATGACAATAGCTCATAATTTTTTTTCAAAAAATAGATGAGCTAAAAATGATGACATGTAAACTATGCATTTTCGTAGGTTAAATGTACCTAAAAAATCGGCCACTTTTCAGTTTGATCTGCAAATAAAATTACAAAGCAATATCTTTTGACAAATGTCCTCAATTTCAGAGTATTAATCAATGTTTATACCAGGGCTTGCACTAAGAAATAAATTTTGGAAGTCCTGACTTCCTCCCCTTTACTTATGGAAGTCCCACTCAAAAATATTGGAAGTCCAAACAACTTTAATGTTGATGTTAACGGAATAACAACTGCATATATGATCACAAACTCTTCCCATCCATTTTGGGTCATTTTAATTCTGTGAAAGTAACTAGATGTATCATACAACAAGGCGGAGACTACCCTAGGCTTTAAAAATAGGGAGAAGTTTTGAAAATCAGGGTATAAGTTTGTGCAAACAATATCGACTTAAAAGACAAAACATGTTAATTTCAAAACTTTTTTATTATTTCTATCATTTTACTATGTTCATTCTAAAAACAATAAATTCTCATTAAAATCTACTTAATCATAACACATTTAAGTCATTCAACACATTTAAGTAATTTGAGATATGTGCGGTTGCACCTTTTCATCACATATTTATTGTCATTTTATTATCCTCATCCCTATGACTGCATTTGCAACAAAACACAATCTTAATGAATGGTCATGATGGAGCATCTAGTATATCAATTACTGTTTATCCGAATACTATACGTGTCCGAAATATGTACACTTAATAAATGCCTTACCAGTTTAACTTAAATAATCCAAACTTTCCATGTTGTTATCTGGTTTAGCAAACCTTATCAAATGTTTGTCAAATCCATTTAATGTTTTCACCATTATTGAACTAACATTACTTGTAATTTGAATCACCACTTTGAACTGAATGCGGGTTGAATGTTACAATAGGTCAGCCATTTGCAATGTCGAAGGTCATGACGTAGCAATTTAATTTTACTCGGATAATTTATATCTAATCCAGGAAATGTGTTTTCTGAACGTTTCTGACTAGTAAAATGACTTGTTATTGTAGAAAATGAACTGTGATTCCAGTTTATATAAGATGGTTATTACTCGTAATTATCGGTGGATTAACAAACTGAGAAAACTCGCGGGATCTAATACGGTAGTGAATCTATGTAATTAATTAAACTTTGAACAGTTTTGTTTTTCTTTAATTATTTTTGCCGTCTTTCTTTTACCGTGCCGTCTGCCCAAAACCAGCAGTTATCTCCTAATCATTAGACAACATACGGCACGCGCAAAGAGGCACGAGTGTGTTGTTAAAGCAACCAATATTAAGAGACTGCTTTGTAACGGTCAATTTGCGATCCGCGCGGGGGGGGGGGGGGGTAAATTGTGTAACCGTTAGATAAACAACACACAATAAACTTGATAATCACCTGCGGGCGGTAGCAAATATAAGGAGGCGGAGTTAAGACTGATCGAGACGTGTGCAAAACACATTGAGTCGGCAGAAAGCAGTGTTGATTGAAGTGTTATTTTAATCGACAACTTACGTCACGGGTTGCTATTTTCGGCGTATGACCAATTTTTAAGAAGTACAGTGGACGTCATGGGGTTTTGTTATCGGCGTATGGAAACAATTATCGGGCGTAATATACGGCCGTACGCCGCTTAGTGCAAGCCCTGTTTATACTATTAAAATTTTTGACTTAAAATTTAAAATAAATGCGAAATTATTATACCAGTTACTCCCCCTACCTATTTTAATAAATATAAACAATGGGAAACTGCTTAATCATTAAAAAAATATTTGTTTTTAATGTGTTTAATAAATTTTTTCAAACATAGCTAAAAAAGTAAACACATTTTGTTTGAAAAGTTGACTTCAGTGTTGATTATTAGTAAACGCTTATATATAATATTAAAACATGTAATCTAGTAATATTCTTATAAAGGGAGGTAATTCATATATTAAAAATTTATATTTAGGTTCTGATTTGTATGTTTTGAATATAAGTTTTTGTACAATTAATTGGTAAAACTTTAATTAAAGTTTATTAGATAAAATAAAAATAATTTTATCAAATATATTTGTTTCTTATCTCAATATAATTGTTGCAACATATGATGACATCACTTTCCCCATGAGCCAAATATTTCCTGCTATATTTGTGACATTTTAATACAAAAGTTTACAGTGATATGGTTCTTACATTTGCAAAATATTGAGAGTGGGGACGGTTTTCATGTTGATTTTTCTAAATAAAAACAAAATATGTGCGTTAAGATCATGAAACTGATTTTACACAGGTGGCCGATTTTTTACGTACAGGCCGGAATTACGTACATGACCAGTATGGATACGTCTCAAAAAAATTTGCCACGCGACATATATTTTCGCGATGCTATTTATGACCTTGAACAAATCAAAAACACTTTGACATATGCTAAATCACATGTAAATACATACCTCAGGAAAAGTTATATCAATGACATCATAATTGTGTAGCGAATCGCACTAAATATTCTCGCATTATTTGTTTTTCTTCGCAACCGTTCCACAATTAAGTCATTACTAAATTATCTCTCCTGAATGCTCTTCTTCAGTGGGTATAAGCCGAAGACTGGTTCACTACATATAGTGACAGTCTTTACCAAACACAATTTAGGTGAACATAACCCGAATCTCAGATTTCTGTCGAATTTATTTGCTTTGATCTTTTCGATATCTTATTGTTATTATTATCCTGACAAATCACAAACGCATGTTAAAAAATTATTTGTTTTAAACATTATAGTTGGCATCTCTATTCTTCCAGTATTCTCGCGGTATTTCAATAACGACACCCTACTGTTTATTTGTCAGAATATGTGACGCATTTTCCATTCGCTCTCAGAAAGCATTCTATACATAGATGGTGACGTCACTTCGTTATTGTCAGTAAGACCGGTGTGTACACAATGTCTCAGAAGGAAGTTTTACGTGTGATCATGAGCAATATTCTGGCAAGTTGTCGTTGTTATCCACCATAAACACATTTATTCACAAAATTTAAAGATATTCCGATCTAACTTTTAAGTCTTTTAGCTTTAATTTTTAACGTTTTTACACCTCGTCTGCTCGCACTTTACCGATATCCCCGAAAGGTTACATATCACTATAATAAGTTTAGGCCTAAAACCACAAAATCCGATACCGTTGGATTTTCGTACCACAATCTTAAGTAAAAAATCTCCCAGATTCGAAATCAACAAAAAACAAGACATTTATAAATTGTCTTCATTATTGATCAAATTTTAAGATATTTGTTGGTTTTCCGTTTTTAGAAGATGTTCTGTGAAGGCAAGAGCTGGGCATCATACAAGCCATGCTATCCAGCAAAACTGACAGTTTTGGTTTACAGAAATCAACAAAGGAGGGATTCCTGAACTATCAAATTTCCAAGCTATACACACAGTTATTATCTGTGAAGATCTTTATTGGTTCTGTTTGTTTACTTGGATGGAACATGTGTGAACTTTTATAGAACTTTGAAAAGTCTATATATGTCTATCTATAAACAAAAATCAGCTATTGTATAATGAGATCAGATGTGCAAACAATGTCAAAGGGTTGTTAAATTAACAATTTGAAGGCAATTATGCTGAAAAAATATGAGAGTTCCCATGCAAATTTTGTCTGTATATCAACAAGTGTCTGCCGATAATTGTCAAACTAGTAATACAAAACTTACCACAAGTATGTAAAAGCACTAAGTACCTGTGATCATTTTTAGTAAGATAGTGTAATTCTAAACAGTAGCAAATAGCTTATTTAGTAAATGCATAAATTATATGCAATTAATATGATTTCCGTTCTATTGTGTAATTAATAAATTGGTTGTTACTTGTTAATCCACGATAAATGTTTTATGGCTAGTACAAAACCAGCAATGTTAATTTAGTAAAAGGTAATACAAAAACACCACTTTGTAATTTCATATACGTAAATATTCTTGAAATGTAGGTTGATGACAGTGTTTTAGTTTTACTTATTTTGTAACTATTATTTTATGTGCAAATAAATGATGTGAAGTGTTTTGTATCTCCACACAATACCACATACCTTGTTATATATGTACTGTGTTATGTGTTATTTGAATGTTTAAATACAAAAATATGGATGATATAACATGATGCATTCTAATATTTGCATTCAAATTGTAACTATAGAGCTAAGTGTATGCAGTTTAGACTGTGATTTTAGAATTGCTACAAAATGGCTAGTTTTTTAGTGGCGACAAAATTTAAACTATTCAACAATAGTTTGGGAAAGAAAATTAGAAACTTGCAAGATACCTGTATTTATTAAATATTGTAATTGCGATTCAAGTATGTTGTTATGGTGTTACACATAATAATACATTGATAATAAATAAGAAGACAATTAGTGGTGTTAACGTTTCCCAACAGTAGAAATCATTGTTCTGATGAAGTCAGTGATATACAGACGAAAGCTCCAGGTATGGCTTTCAATACGTAGTGTGTGTTTATTTGACAGTCTAAAACTTATTGGATTAAAAAAAAATCCTGTCAAATTTGTCAATCAAAATTGATTTGACACATCACATGATTTTGATTATGTTAAATCAGTGTACTGTATGCTAAATGCAACTGCTTTAGCAAGCTGTCAAGTTGAATTGAGACATTTGATGAAACAAACTGTTTCCTGGGTAGGACCAGTACTTAGTGTCTATATGACGTACCATGACGTCGAAAGAGTACAAGACCTGCTAAGTAGAACGAGAAATGTACTTCGACGTACAATTTTCACCGACACTTGAGTGTTAGCCAATCAGAAGACACCTAACGTCTGTTGCTTTTAGAGATTTTTGACATTGAACATTATTATTATTATTATTTATACCGAATTATGCGACTATCGACCGCTTACTCATAGATATTGTGCGTATTTATTAAACATTATTATTATTATAATTTATACCAAATCATGCGACTATCAACCGCTAACTCATAGATATTGTGCGTATTTATTGACCTGGCGTGGCGGAATTAACCTCTGACTTATGCTAGTTATGGTTATCACAAAATACGACCAACGGGGAGTTTATAATACATTATTTATCCCATTAATGCTTGGTAAATGGTTACCGTTGGGAATTTCCTACACAGTAATGCGCTGGACGGTCGTGATACTCCGCCCCGCATGATCATTTCATACACACAATATGCTAATAATTTTAATTTTACGTAGAAGTACAAACATGTATGTCGAAGTACAAATTGTACTTTGACGTACAAATATATACTTCGAAGTGTATTTTATATTCATGTTGACGTACAATTATTGTACTTCGACGTACATTTCTCTTTTTAACGTGTAGGTCTTCTTGACTTTCAACCCAAATGGTACGCCATAGTACTTTTTTAGTATGTCTTTAGGGTTATCTAAAGAATGCTCCCACTTAAAGGATCAATACAGAGACCTCCCAGTGACAAAGCCAGTTAGCAGACACCCCATCCACTATACCACAGACACCGAACCAGCTATAAATTCCTGTGGCTAGAATTTAGAAAACAAAAAAAAATATAAGATGCTAGATCTTTAAGCTTGGAACATGTAACTCGTTTTAAGATTGATTTTTTTGGATGCATTACTCAATTATTGCAACAATTATCATACGGGCAAAAGCCCGCGAAGCGGGCGTTGACCGTTCATACATATGGGAATTTAGACATCAAATTACATAGGAATACCACATATGGATACGTCTCAAAAAAATTTGCCACGCGACATATATTTTCGCGATGCTATTTATGAACTTGAACAAATCAAAAACACTTTGACATATGCTAAATCACATGTAAATACATACCTCAGGAAAAGTTATATCAATGACATCATAAATGTGTAGCGAATCGCACTTCATATTCTCGCATTATTTGTTTTTCTTCGCAACCGTTCCAGAATTAAGTCATTACTAAATTATCTCCCCTGAATGCTCTTCTTCAGTGGGTATAAGCCGAAGACTGGTTCACTACATATAGTGACAGTCTTTACCAAACACAATTTAAGTGAACATAACCCGTCTTTGATATATTGCCGAATCTCAGAGTTCTGTCGAATTTATTTGCTTTGATCTTTTCGATATCTTATTGTTATTATTATCCTGACAAATCACAAACGCTTGTTAAAATTTTTTTTGTTTTAAACATTATAGTTGGCATCTCTATTCTTCCAGTATTCTCGCGGTATTTCAATAACGACACCCTACTGTTTATTTGTCAGAATATGTGACGCATTTTCCATTCGCTCTCAGAAAGCATTCTATACATAGATGGTGACGTCACTTCGTTATTGTCAGTAAGACCGGTGTGTACACAATGTCTCAGAAAGAGGTTTTACGTGTGATCATGAGCAATATTCTGGCAAGTTGTCGTTGTTATCCACCAGAAACACATTTATTCACAAAATTTAATGATATTCCGATCTAACTTTTTAGTCTTTTAGCTTTAATTTTTAACGTATTTACACCTCGTCTGCTCGCACTTTACCGATATCCCCGAAAGGTTACATATCACTATAATAAGTTTAGGCCTAAAACCACAAAATCCGATACCGTTTGATTTTCGTACCACAATCTTACGTAAAAAATCTCCCAGATTCGAAATCAACAAAAAACAAGACATTTATAAATTGTCTGCATTATTGATCAAATTTTAAGATATTTGTTGGTTTTCCGTTTTTAGAAGATGTTCTGTGAAGGCAAGAGCTGGGCATCATACAAGCCATTCTATCCAGCAAAACTGACAGTTTTGGTTTACAGAAATCAACAAAGGAGGGATTCCTGAACTATCAAATTTCCAAGCTATACACACAGTTATTATCTGTGGTGATCTTTATTGGTTCTGTTTGTTTACTTGGATGGAACATGTGTGAACTTTTATAGAACTTTGAACTATATATGTCTATCTATAAACAAAAATCAGCTATTGTATAATAAGATCAGATGTGCAAACAATGTCAAAGGGTTGTTAAATTAACAATTTGAAGGCAATTATGCTGACAAAATATGAGAGTTCCCATGCAAATTTTGTCTGTATATCAACAAGTGTCTGCCGATAATTGTCAAACTAGTAATACAAAACTTACCACAAGTATGTAAAAGCACTAAGTACCTGTGATCAATTTTAGTAAGATAGTGTAATTCTAAACAGTAGCAAATAGCTTGTTTAGTAAATGCATAATGCAATTAATATGATTTCCGTTCTATTGTGTAATTAATAAATTGGTTGTTACTTGTTAATCCATGATAAATGTTTTATGGCTAGTACAAAACCAGCAATGTTAATTTAGTAAAAGGTAATACAATAACACCACTTTGTAATTTCATATACGTAAATATTCTTGAAATGTAGGTTGATGACAGTGTTTTAGTTTTACTTATTTTGTAACTATTATTTTATGTGCAAAAAATGATGTGAAGTGTTTTGTATCTCCACACAATACCATATACCTTTTTATATATGTACTGTGTTATGTGGTATTTGAATGTTTAAATAAAAAAATATGGATGATATAACATGATGCATTCTCATATTTGCATTCAAATTGTAACTATAGAGCTAAGTGTATGCAGTTTAGACTGTGATTTTAGAATTGCTACAAAATGGCTAGTTTTTTAGTGGCGACAAAATTTAAACTATTCAACAATAGTTTGGGAAAGAAAATTAGAAACCTGCAAGATACCTGTATTTATTAAATATTTCAATTGCGAATCAAGTATGTTGTTATGCTGTTACACATAATTATACATTGATAATCAATAAGAAGACAATTAGTGGTGTTAACGTTTCCCAACAGTAGAAATCATTCTTCTGATGAAGTCAGTGATATACAGACGAAAGCTCCAGGTATGGCTTTCAATACGTAGTGTGTGTTTATTTGACAGTCTAAAACTTATTGGATTAAAAAAAAATCCTGTCAAATTTGTCAATCAAAATTGATTTGACACATCACATGATTTTGATTATGTTAAATCAGTGTACTGTATGCTAAATGCAACTGCTTTAGCAAGCTGTCAAACCGAATTGAGACATTTGATGAAACAAACTGTTTCCTGGGTAGGACCAGTACTAACTTAGTGTCTATATGACGTACCATGACCTCGAAAGAGTACAAGACCTGCTAAGTAGAACGAGAAATGTACTTCGACGTACAATTTTCACCGACACTTGAGTGTTAGCCAATCAGAAGACACCTTACGTCTGTTGCTTTTAGAGATTTTTGACATTGAACATTATTATTATTATTTATACCGAATTATGCGCCTATCGACCGCTTACTCATAGATATTGTGCGTATTTATTAAACATTATTATTATTATAATTTATACCAAATTATGCGACTATCGACCGCTAACTCATAGATATTGTGCGTATTTATTGACCTGGCGTGGCGGAATTAACCTCTGACTTATGCTAGTTATGGCTATCACAAAATACGATCAACAGGGAGTTTATAATACATTATTTATCCCATTAATGCTAAGTAACTGGTTACCGTTGGGAATTTCCTACACAGTAATGCGCTGGACGGTCGTAATACTCCGCCCCGCATGATCATTTCATACACACAATATGCTGAATAATTTTAATTTTAAAAAGGTAACAATTGAATCTTCTTCAAATTTGTATATAATCTATTTCAATGCATTAAATACTTGAAACTTCTGTGTTGTTTTTTTTGCCATTCTGATATTTTTATTCATTTTGTCCTCAACTAAAAAAGAGATTTTAAACATTTATTATGAATAAATCTGAAGGAAAAGCGGCTCAAGAGACTAGTGTTTTGATTGGCTGTTCAGAAAATGTGTACGTAGAAGTACAAACATGTATGTCGAAGTACAAATTGTACTTTGACGTACAAATATATACTTCGAAGTTTTATATTCATGTCGACGTACAATTATTGTACTACGACGTACATTTCTCTGTTTAACGTGTAGGTCTTCTTGACTTTCAACCCAAATGGTACGCCATAGTATGTCTTAAGGGTTATCTAAAGAATGCTCCCACTTAAAGGATCAATACAGAGACCTCCCAGTGACTAAGCCAGTTAGCAGACACCCCATCCACTATACCACAGACACCGAACCAGCTATAAATTCCTGTGCTAGAATTTAGAAAACAAAAAAATATATAAGATGCTAGATCTTTAAGCTTGGAACATGTAACTCGTTTTAAGATTGATTTTTTTGGATACATTACTCAATTATTGCAACAATTATCATATTTTGAACACAACCATGTCCATATATTTATTAAAAATACATGGTTATCAAAAAAACTTAAAAAGCTTTTGCCCGTAAATTAGGTAGCACCTATAATCATATTATTTTAAACACAATCATGTCCATATATTTATTAAAAATACATGGTAATCAAAAAAACTTAAAAAGCTTTTGCCCGTAAATTAGGTAGCACCTATAATCATATTATAGTATAGAGAGCATTTGTCTTAAAGGTCCCTCTGATCTTTAGTGAAACCCGCACGCCTGTTACGAGATACGTAATTGGTTACGAACTGCTAAGTGTACGAAGTGATCGATAGGTCAGAGGTTATTATGGTGCCAGGGTATTATCAAAACACATCATCTCACCAATCAAATTTTCCGACTTGATCTTCATACAAGCTTAATACACCAAACAGATGAAAGTAAACGAGATAAAAAGAAAATCTTGACATGGCAAATGATTTTTGGCCGGTGTGCTTTTCTGGATTTTCAAAGTGGAGAGTTATAAAGGTTATATTACACTAATATGTGATGCAGTATTTAGGCTGAAATGTACTAGTTAAAAACTTCATTGCAACTGTTATGTTTGCCAATACATTCAAATATAAATAACAATTATTTGAATAAACAACATTCTATTATGGATATTTTGGTCTGAATCAGATTTGCTTTTAAGATGCAAAATAGGAACAACCCGTGCGAGAAAAAAATACTTCCTCTTTCGCAATAATTTTTGGAAGAGGATGTTTAATCTGCAATAGGACAGTAGACATTGTGGAGTATGTTATTTTATTTTAACAAAAGGAGTTTGTATATAATAAGGTTTAGTTTGTTCCAAAATTATAACTTACTATGAAATATGCAAATATTTACTAGATTGTTTCTATCTTAAGAGAAAAATTCGATATTAAAATAAAATGTTTGTACCTACTTTCTGTTTCAATACATTGTACAAATAAGTTTCAACGCAGACAAAAAACATATTCATTCCCCAGTTAAGCATGAATAATCGATCATGTTTATTTGAAATTTGGTTATATATTTAACAATGTCTGCTTGTACACACCAGCACCACTACGCGAAGCTTAAAACGAAAGCGTTATGTTGTCTTATCACACCGACAATCCCGTTACACAAATAATAATCGTCCAAAATAATACGATTAAAGTGCTCTTGGTAAAGTAAATATTTTAGTAAATCGATGCGCATTTTGCTTTCTTACAATGTAATTAACACATTTGTAAATAAAGAAGAAGAATTATTGGTTTGATTACTTTGTTATGATGACTACATGTATCAATTGGAATTCAAAAGAACTCAAATATTGCATGGCAGAACAAAGGTACCGGGATAGAGTTCGGAAAGACATACATTTTGGAATGTAAATGTCAGATATATGTCAAAGGATACGTTTTTGGATCTAGTTACAGCTCGCCGGCCCACTGAGCTTTTTTATCCACTACAAAAATATATATGTTTCATTTTGGGCACACTTTCTAAGCAAACTTTGTACTCCGTTTATATGGCACTTACCATTTACAGGCTACTATTCACCCAAAAGTAACCGAGATCTCAGGAAAAACTTCCCGGAATGCAGCCCGGAGTGCGAATAATACGCGGACCGGACTGGAATAGCAAACGTCAAGATGGTGGGGAAGGTCACGTGGGTAAGATGCCCATTTTTTCTGCACATATTTTTGCTTTATGTAACGCGAGCAACCCTATCGCTAACATTAAACATAAAAATAATTTACCCGGGGGGGGGGGGGGTAACCGGCTGTAAGTCATGTCCGGAGTACCTAATATTTACAATCACCACTTAATCTTATAAACGCGTCCATATATTTAACATTAAACTTCTAGCATTGGAATTCAAATTAAAAGCAATACCAGAAAAAATATTCTTCCAGGCACGGTAATTTATGTCCCCAAAGACGGCCCGGCGGACGGTCATGTGTCTGTGATCTGGGACAACGGGCGGGCTTATCGGTACAGGGCTGGGCAAGATGGAAAGTACGATCTGCGTATCGTTGACAACACGCCGGCAGGTGAGGGGAAGGGCGCAAGTAATGTCTCTTTTAAATTGATAAATGTATACACCCAAGGACTCTCGGACGCTGTATCATACCTTCTTTGAAATGTAAGGGATCAAGAGGGGCTACATTTATTTTAGGCGAAAATTGTCTACATTGGTTATTGCTTTACATTTCATCACGCGCTCTTTAAGTTACTAGTATTCGACCAATCTTTGGCTTAGTCAGTAAATTATTTGGTCAACAAACGAGTTTTTAATAGGAAATACATGCAAAATGTCCTAAATCCTTGGTATAATATATTGTAATTGAACGTTTGATGACCTTAAATCTTGTGTCAAAATTCTGAACTTATCATACATCTAGCAAAGTACACCCAACTTTTTGTTGTTTTATTCACTTGTGTGAAATAAATATTTGCAAACTGACAAACACTTTGAGTTCATAAGTTTGAATGACAGTAAATTACCCCTTGCCTTTAGGTAACTTTTTAATTATACCATGTGTTAATTAGCGCAAAAACAATTCTCACCGCGTTCTTAATCACAACTTCATGAAAAGATTCCCGTGGTACAAGTGAATGGCAATAAAAAATGTATGTACATAGGAATGAGTTTAGTTCGCAAAAGGTTTTATTGGCATCCCCATATTAAAGGTGTCGTACAAGAAGGTATCACGTGCGACGTGTGCAAAATGGACCCAATCCGTGGCATCCGCTGGAAGTGTGGTGTCTGTAAGGACTTTGACCTCTGCACCCCGTGTTACATGACCGGAAAACATGATACCGGCCACTCCTTTATGAGGATCGAGCATCAACACAAACACGCGTATGTATTTGTGGATGGTCTTGTAATTTTAACCCATTTATGCCTAGTGGACTCTCCCATCCTTCTAAACAGGATCAATTTATTTGCAAAATTAGGGATGTCTAGTATATTTAGTTCTATATTTAGAATATTTCTTACAGAAATTCCTTAAAGCAAACAGCGCAGACCCTGATGAGATTCCATATCATGCGGCGTCTCATCTGAGTCTATGCTGTTTGCCAAGGCCTTTTTTTCTAGACGCTTGGCATAAATGGGTTAATTTTGAAATCCACATAAATATGCGAACATACATGTATTTATATTTATTTTTATTAAATTACAAAAATCATGTATGTGTATATTATTTTGTGTACAAATGAGCAATCGATCTTGAGAGACAACTTGTTGCTCGAGCTGTACATATCGGAACTAACGTGAATATTCGGTTATAATTTTATATAAGAAAGTGTAGCATATTTAAAGGAACGTGTGTTTAGACCAAACGATGGCGTTAAATCTACAAAGGCCGAACACGCCCGAGCTTTTCTGAGCTTATCTTGTGTGGTCGTTTGTCTTGGCAAGTAAAAATACTTCCGTTTTTTCTGGCAGGTATCATCTAAGCCGAATTGATGTACATTTTCGTGATTTGTTAACATTTAAGTTTTCAAGCGCCGTTTCGGTGTGTGTGTTTATTATATAAGATTTATCGCCGTTCGCTTTCAACAGTATTTCAGTCATATAACGACGGACATGTATTTGGGAATGATATATCCTCTGATCGAAACTTAACATTTCAGGTCCCCAGTATCGCCCCGAAATGGCACACCGACTATTGAGATACAGGGGGTCTTCAAAGGGGCTGTGGTAATGCGAGGGTCCAGCTGGAAATGGAAGAACGATGACGGTAGGATTTGTCTTGGCGCAAACAGTTATAACATATACGACGGTCATTCTTGAGGGAACTTTACGTGGGCTGGTTTTCTGGTGAAATAGGGACCGCATGATATAACAATGCTTAGGGCATACATGTAAACCGAACAATATTACATTGTACATTCTGTATTGGACATTATCGTGGATTCCACATGTGGCCCATATGGTAATTTGTGCCAGATAACAGATGGCAATTGAACAATGACGTTGGTCCATCCTCGTCCTGTCGCAAACAAAAATGTACTCATAGGCTCCTCACAGCGGGTGCCTTCTTTATATCTTAATTGGACGAGACTTATAATCGAAATCTACAAAATATAGGATTTTTGTGTATACAATTGTGCAAACTTTACAAGTGCTATCGCTTTATTAGTACGAGGTGGGTAATATAGGAAGAACAAAATGTTAATAAAATATACCAGCATTGTATAACAATAATATTTGCATAAGGAAGGATGTTTCTTGCGGTCATCGTGGTTTCTGTTGCTTGCACAGCTATTAAAGCCGTACCGTTGGGATAAATAGTACATATACAATATAACTGTAAAATTAGATGTGACCGCATTAATACTAATTGTAACCGCGAATACATTTATATAACCGCATTTATACATGTAAAAATGGTCATATATTTGCAACGGCGCTTATATTTTGTCTGACACAAAAATGCAAATAAGTACACAACCTCTTCGTCCAAAAATACGTGTTACAAACACTTGAAATAATCACACTAATTGTTACAAATAAACTGATTAAAACCAAAAAAAAACCTCCAATAATCAGCGTTCTCATTTACTAAAATTTTAATGTATAATAATTTGAAATACATATAAACTACACGCACTAAATTGTGTTATGATTTTTATCAAATCTGGTTTTGTTATCCGAACAATTCTTGTTCTTTGGCCCTCGGAAATACATAATTATCGAGCGGGTTTGTTTTAACGGAAAGATGCGTCACGCTTTGATTCTTTATTAAATGTTTACATACTAATAGAATGTGGGTATTGCTGTAATCTACGGAATCCGGATAGTGTCATCTATAATCTCGCACTTCTTTCATCAAGGGCGACACTAGACAAACGAAGCGACACTTGATCATTTTCTTGACAGTCGCGGCGATACTTGGTATTTTTCTTGACAGTCGCGGCGATACTTGATATTTTTCTTGACAGTCGCGGCGACGCACGATATTTTTCTTGACAGTCGCGGCGATACTTATCTTTTTCTTGACAGTCTCGGTTACGCACGATATATTTAACACGATATATCGCCTTTTTGGCTACCTACACAAGGGCGATATATCAAGAGAAAGATCAAGTATCGCCGCGACTGTCAAGAAAAATATCAAGTATCGCCGCGATTATCAAGAAAAATATCAAGTATCGCTTCGTGTGTCTAGTTTATCGCCCTTGATGAAAGAAGTGCGAGATTATAGATGGCACTATCCGGATTCCGTTGTAATCTAAATATATTGCTTTATAAGAATAACGCCCGCTTTTGGTTTGTATTATACAGGAATTATACAAACCTAAGACGCACAAATAAGTACAAGTAATGGTTGACAATTGTTTTTTAACGATCCGACCGACACTAATTTTCTTCGCCGACCCTTAATTTTTTTCAGGTACAGTTTTCGATCATTTCTGGAAAAATCCTTTAATAAATATATTTAAAATTTATCGTGTTTGCTGCGTCCGATCACCTTTAAATAAATTAACTTAAATAAAGAAAACAATTGCAGTAGAGTAATTTTTATTCGTATCAAACGATTACCAAAACATGTGTAGCCGACCCAGCTACCCTATTTTGGGGCGATGAAAGAGGAAACATGTGACTTTTATGCCTTATTAAAATAAAATATTTCACGATAATATAATAATCACAAATATCGGATAAGCAAAATAAAGCAAACACTAGTAACATCTGTAAATGATAAATATGCTAAATCTGATGCACATGAAAAAGATTCAGCGCAAGAGCGCAATGTGATATGAGTTAACAATACACACATGTATGGGTTCCTTTTTCATGCACACAAACTTTGTCGTTATATTGCAATCTAACAACTTAATTATATGAGTCGTGTTCTGACAAAACTTGGCATGATGCTTGTGCGTAAAGCGTCGTCTCAGAGACGACACTTTCCGCTTTTAGGACATTTTTCGTTTAAATAAAGTCTCTTCTTAGCAAAAATCCAATTTAGGCGGAAAGTGTCGTCCCTGAATAGCCTTTGCGGACTGCACAGGCTAATCTGGGATGACACTTTACGCATATTCATTATTCCCAGTTTTCTCACAACACGACTCATATAATGTGTGCCACACGCTAATTTGCTTTATTGTTGCCCACGTAGGGGGTAACAGCGGGAGTGGTGACGTCACGGACGTAGTTCCATGGAAACCTGATTTGCCCCGTAGTGCTGTCAAGGTCGCCTGGCGTCAGACGAAGAAGGAGGGCATATACCGACTAGGGGCCGAGGGGTGCGTGGACGTTGTGTACGAGACATGCGCGTCAGGGGGCAAAGTCTACCAGGACCATCTGCCGTTAGTGGGTAAGCAATTAAACTCGGCACTCTAGAAATACTTTGGCTTCTTCAATTTGTTTTATACACGAAGATGTTCGCGTTTAAAGAGGCCTTTTTACGTTTTGGTAAATTGACAATATTAAAAAAAAAGCTGTTTCAGATTCGCAAAGTTTCGTTTTATTTATGATATTTGCGAGGAAACAGTAATACTCAACATTTTCCATGCTCTAAAATATCCATTATATATATATCTGTTGATGATTTAAAAACCTGAAAATTATAAAGCGTTGCAACGCGAAACGATTTAATAATTTGGAGAGTGCTGTTGTTGTCGTTATATTTGGTGAAACTACGAGGATTGCTTATATTAAGTTTAAAATACATCAAGCATTGAATGAGCACGGATAGCCGAGTGGTCTTAGCGGTAGATTTTTACTCAAGGACCCCAGGGTCAGTTGTTCGAGCATGTTGAGGGTTACTTATTTTTTCCCTTTTTAAATTTAATTCTTGTTATTTTACTGGAGCTTTTTAGATCCAATGTTTACATTTATAAATTTAAAGCATTTAATGACAAAAATCAATAAATGCCAAAATCTGTGAAAAGGCCCCTTTAATACCGAATTGACGATATTATTCAATATTCATTGTTAGCTTTTATTCAATAACATCTGCCATTTGTGTGTTATTATCAGTTATTCTATGAAGATACGCATTTGTTGCTAAGTATTACATGTTTAACGAAGCTCTGCATAAAATGGTAAAGTATCAGGTCTTCAATGAATCTCTGTATTTCTGCAGATAATTGGGACTTTCATACAAATCTTTCTTATTATAAATTATATGTTCTTCAATACATTTCTGTTTTAATGGATAATTATCATAAGTGCGATTAACATTAACTTTTGGGTAGCATAAATGAATAAGATATTTCATGAACATCCAATGTTACTGTTAGATGGAACTTATTAGACCTTTCACTTACAGCCGACTATGTGATACGAGATGACTTGTATAGCTTGAAAAGTACAGTTCTTTGGTGGAGTTTTTGTGGTCTTTAAACACTTTCACGTTTGGCATTCAAATTATTATTTTATATTTTTAGATGTTGTAAATCCAGACCAGATAAAGTTACGAGCCAGCGACAAGGTGAAGGTGACTTTAGACCTGGAAAGTTTCAAACGCTTGCAGGAGCACGATGCCTATGGTGGATGGAACGATAAAATGTGTCAGGTAAATTAGATTAACCGTTGAAAGATATACGTTCCACATATTTGTTTTAGATGTTGCTAGATAGTAAGTACTATTGTTACTATAACTCAGAAGCGATTGAAAAGGAAACACTTTTTTCTTGCGAGTTTTTGTGATTTGGTTTCGTACTTTTCGCAATAGATTGGCCCGGAATTTTCCACGAACAATGAATACCCCTACTTCTTATATAAACAGATTGATTTAGTAAACTTTTCAGAACAGAACGTGGCGTCTCATCAGGATCCAAACTGTTTTCTATTCTGATAGTATTCTTTGAAAAAAAAATCGAAGAAATGGCTTATTTTAGATATTCAGCAGACGACATTTTAGCAGACGACAAATTTCCTAGCATGGAAATGGTTAATGACTGAAAACATGTATAAGGCTATATTTTCGCAACGCATTGCAGTGCCTCTCTGAAGTGGGTACGATTGTCAGAATGCTGTATGAAGGCAAATCCGTCCGAGTGCAGTACGAGGATGGTCAGGCCTTTACCATGAATCGTCAGGCGCTCTACAGGGTAACTAACGCATTCCATTTGAGTTAATGTTAATCCATTTATGTCTAGTGGAAACTCCCATCCTTCTAAATTGGATCAATTTATTTCCAAAATTAGGGATGTCTAGTATATTTATTTCTATATTTAGAATATTTCTTACAGAAATTCCTTTAAGCAAACGAGCGCAGACCCGAATGAGACGCCGCAAGGCCTTTTTTTCTAGACGCTAGGCATAAATGGGATAAGTTATTAATCAAGCAGAAAAGCTGTATTTTTTGTTGTCATTTAAATGTTCATTTTCAAATGGCCACGAAAAAGACCCTACGCAATATTAACTTATAATATTGTTTGAAAAAGAAAATAACAAACCAATTATTACGTACTTTTTCACGGGTTGCTTAACTGTTAAAATACTTAAACCGTTTATTCCGACTTTGCTTCATATAGACAAAGATTTTCCATGATTTGTGCGGAAAGTAAATTCGAGGTAATCCCGAACAAAACAATTATCAGTACGGATTGATATCATGAGCTAGGCTCTTAACCAGTCAATTATCAGTACGGATTGATATCATGAGCTAGGCTCTTAACCAGTCAATTATCAGTACGGATTGATATCATGAGCTAGGTTCGAAACCAGTCAATTATCGGTACGGATTGATTTTCTGAGCTAGGCACGAAACCAGTCAATTATCAGTACGGATTGATGGTCTGAGCTAGGCTCGGAACCAGTCAATTATCCGTACGGATTGATGGTCTGATGTAGGCTCGGAACCAATCAATTATCAGTACGGATTGATGGTCTGAGCTAGGCTCGGAACCAGTCAGTATTAAACGGAACGATCTCATCTCGATCCATTTCAGATCCACAGTTTCAGTGTGGGGGAAGCTGTACGCATTCTACCGGATGTGAACACCGTCCGTGACTTGCAGGCAGGCCACGGTGGATGGAATGACGACATGCTTGGTGTACGTGATTTATATATTGGCATGATCATTTTACTTGTACATGTTATTGATTGGTGAACATGTTTATTAAATAGTCGTTCCGGGTGAACATTCCGTGATATGTTTACGTTTTGAATCAGGATGTTCAATATACTTAGAAAGCAATATAATTCAAAAAGCATAATCGACGTTCGTGTGTTGCTGTGCAGTTGAATACCTCTTTCGAACGGGTGAGACCATCAATTTAAGTTAGAAATATGAAAGTTTGAAATAGAGATGTTTCTGCTGCAGATATGAATTCTGCAGTAAACAATGCCTACATTGTAATATCACATAAATCGTTGCAATTTGTATATGGAAACGATGATTTGTAGGACATGAACAACTCTATAAACCGATTTTTTTTGGGGTTTTGATTAAATATATTGAGCAGATTTCTTTTACTTTTAAATGTTATCATTACGGATTGATGGTCTGAGCTAGGCTCGAAACCAGTCAATTATCATTACCGATTGATGGTCTGAGCAAGGCTCGGAACCAGTCAATTATCAGTACCGATTGATGGTCTGAGCAAGGCTCGGAACCAGTCAATTATCAGTACCGATTGATGGTCTGAGCAAGGCTCGGAACCAGTCAATTATCAGTACCGATTGATGGTCTGAACTAGGCTCGGAACCAGTCAATTATCAGTACCGATTGATGGTCTGAGCAAGGCTCGGAACCAGTCAATTATCAGTACGGATTGATGGTCTGAGCTAGGCTCGGAACCAGTCAATTATCAGTACCGATTGATGGTCTGAGCAAGGCTCGGAACCAGTCAATTATCAGTACGGATTGATGGTCTGAGCTAGGCTCGGAACCAGTCAATTATCAGTACCGATTGATGGTCTGAACTAGGCTCGGAACCAGTCAATTATCAGTACCGATTGATGGTCTGAGCAAGGCTCGGAACCAGTCAATTATCAGTACGGATTGATGGTCTGAGCTAGGCTCGGAACCAGTCAATTATCAGTACCGATTGATGGTCTGAGCAAGGCTCGGAACCAGTCAATTATCAGTACCGATTGATGGTCTGAACTAGGCTCGGAACCAGTCAATTATCAGTACGGAAATCAGTATACAAATCAAAGTGACATATTACTGAGTATTAAACATATAGACGCAGTCAATTCACACTGATAATTCTCCCCACGAACGTGATTTATTGACGTAAACTTTACTTTTTTTTAATTTACAAATGGTTTACACCATCTACATAATCTAATGTCAACCAGAGTGCAAGTAAATATAGCTCAGAATAATAAAATACATTATTGAATAATGTTTTTGTGATTTTTCAACAATGAAAGACGCCAAAAAGTGCGAGGACTAAGCTGCGCCTTCAAACTAAACTTGGATCAAACAGATTAAAGAAATCGAAATGAATTTCAATTAGGAAATTCGAAGGGTATATACATTTTTTAATTAGCTACTAAACATACAACGGGGAAAAAAGTTCGAAATAGTGATTAATTCGTATTAACATTGTTCATATTAGCAGTGTTCAAGTGTACAGGTATATGCGTTTTACATGTGCATACGTTTTATACTGAAACTTTATGAAGGTCGCAATGTCAATACAGCAACGGTTCGGTGAATATTACCGCAGAGATTATTTGTGTCTTGTTCTGTGAAAATTGGGCAAAATGCATGTGCGTAAAGTGTCGTCTCAGATAAGCCTGTGCAGTCCGCAGAGGCTAATCAGGGACGACACTTTCCGCTTTAACTGTATTTTTCGTTTAAAGGAAGTCCTTTTTTACCGAAAATCTAGTTTAAGCGGAAAGTGTCGTCCATGATAAGCTTGTGCGTACTGCACAGGCTAATTCGGGACGACACTTTACGAAAATGCATTAAGCCCAATTTTCTCAGAACGCACCTCATTTTATGAAAATTTAAATACAAGAAGTGTTACACGTGTTAGCGCATTCTGAAATCAAACACCAAAACTCTTGAAACTGAGCAATCCGATTCCAGAAAATGTTGTCATAATTGCTCAAACTTGTCCATAGCTAATTGGATGATTGAGCCTCGCTCTAAGAAAACTGGGCTTAATGCATGTACGTAAAATGTCATCCCATATTAGCCTGTGCAGTCCACACAGGCTTATCAGGGACGACTCTTTCCGACTAAACTTAATTTTCGGTAAGGAGGGACTTCCTTGAAACTAAAAATATCATAAAAGCGGAAAGTGTCGTCCCTGATTAGCCTGAAAGTATCGTCCCTGATTAGCCTGTGCGGAATGCACAGGCTAATCTGGGACGACACTTTACGCACATGCATTAAGCCCAGTTTTCTCAGAACACAACTCATTATATTACGGACATCTTACCATTTGACACTGCCTTCTTGTTCATATTCGCCTCAAAGCATTACTTGGACCAAACGTATCGGTTTAAACGGAGCAACTCCTTGTAAAATAAATAAATCAGTATGCCTTTTATTTGTAATTGATTTGCTCATCCGGCGCAAATGTCATTACAATATAACGCCTTTCCTTTCGTAGTCTCTAGGTCAGGTCGGGAGGGTGGCAAAGATAGACGCCGACGGCGACATGAGGGTCAAGGTCGGGGACCGGAAGTGGATCTTCAGCCCCGTCTGTGTCCAGCCCCTGGATGATCCAAAGCAAAGTGACAGTGTCCCGGGGTTGAGACCGGACGAGATGGAGCAAGATAAAGTGGACGATTTTAGACGCATGCAGCGAGACATGGACCGTATGTATCAAACAAATGTCAAATTATGTTTTCGTTAATTTTGTCTACCGGCTAGGTATTAAAACGGTGACAGAGGTTGTCAACGGATGTTCTTGAATCTTTCGCGTAAGGAAGATGGCTTTTGAAGACTTAGGATTATTTTAGTGGCATACCATAAAAACCCTCTTGCAATTTAACTGCCATATTGTCCTGTATCCGTCATAGGAGTGATTGTGAATGTTTGCTTTTCTATTCATAAATGAAGCATATATGTTCACACGATTTCACAATCTTTATACGTTGTCTGAAGCTTTGACTGCCATATAAAATTGCATTTATATGTAAACTATACTTGAACAACAAAATGCCTTCTGACAGATAATACGAGCTATACAAAGTTTCATAATTTTTTATAACATTCTGCACACGTGTTTTTTTAGCACATTTATGCCAAGCGTCTAGAAAAAGGGGCCTTAGCAAACAGCGTAGACCCAGATGAGACGCCGCATGATGCGGCGTCTCATAAGGGTCGACGCTGTTTGCTTCAAGGAATTTCTGTAAGAAATTTTCTAAAGAAATAAAGTATACTAGACATTCCTAATTTTGGAAGTAAATGGATCCAATTTAGAAGGATGGGAGAGTTCAGTAGGCATAAATGGGTTAATAATATTATATAACATTCTGCACACGTGTTCTTTTAAGAACAGTATCATTTGTACATGCCACAAGCACTTAAAAGTTGTAGTAATCTCCTGAGTTCAATTCCAGGTTTAGCCGGGGGTACTTGCGGACCTGTTCGTGGGCCTGATGCGTGCACTTCCGGACTCTGACGATGATAGTGAGTTGTCCCTGTTAGATGCCGCCTCCAAAGGCGACATTGAGAAGGTCAAGGCCATTGTCGGCAAAGACAGCAGCAAGGTAGGTGCAATCGTTCAAACTTGCAGTTTATGTTCTGTAAAAATTACCTTAACTAGAAGAATAGGGTATTTTGTTGGACACATCCTGCGACGATAGGTAAAACGAGAAAGAGTTAAAGCTACATATAAACTAAAAAAAATTAACGAACATTTCGCAAAATATTTCGTATAATAAATCCAACCAATAAGCAAATCAGTGTACCTTATAGCAATAGCCAAAATTTCAACGCTAGATGTCGCATGGCAACTTAGATGTAATGAGATATCAAATGCTCGTTGTGTGTGTGTGAAATATATTCAATTTTAATTTCCCGCAAAGATATATTTTTTACAAGAACACTAACTTAGTACATACACATGTGTTGAATATATTGTCCCGCAAAAAACAAAAAGAGCACTTTGTATCTTGTTAAATCTATATTACCATACTTCATCTAGCGTTGACACTTTGGATATTGCTATAAGGAACATTTTTCATGTGTTAGTTTAATTTTTCGAAATAGGTTTCGTTGATTTTGAAGGTTTATGGGCTTATACTACACGTACACCAAAACCCAAATTAGCCATTGTTCATTACATGACAATATGGTACGTCGTGGTTATTTTCACATTAATACATACTTGTATTGTCAATCGTTCCAATAAGCAAAATTAGTAAAGTCTTGAGTGTTCTTGGTATCTTACCTGATTGCATTGATCAGGTGAATGTAAGCCCAGGTCAGAAGAACGCCCTACAGCTGGCCTGTTACAACGGCCACATCCCCGTGGTTCAGTACCTGCTCGACCAGAATGTGGACGTGCTTGCGGTGGACGATGAAGGGGATACGGCGCTGCATTATGCATCGTATGGGTACGTTGTACTGATTAGAGCTCATGTCCAAACCTTTTTTCAATATGCTGTTTGGATGAATATATCAGAAGTTTAAAACACATTAATTTAAATCGCTGTTTTTACCCTGAGAAAAATTTGTCCTCCAGACCTCTTGATGTTAATTTAACCATGTGCAATGTAGAACACAATTGTTTGATATTAGAGATAAATGCAATCGAAAAAAAACTGTGTCGTTAAGGTTAAATGTCGAGCTCTAATACACGACTTCTTTGATATCGTCTATGGCATTTGTATTTACAATCTCAAAGGTAAGAGGTAAATCTGTGTATACTAACGTATTAACATTTCCTAATAATGTTCGCATAATTTTGCGTATTAATTTATGTCAAACGCCATAAATGCTTTCTGACTTCTCCACTTCATTGCGTACTTTTTAGGAAAGAGGCGTCGGCCATGAAATTGCTGTTGAAGAAAGGTGCACAACCAGACAAACAGAACAACAAAGGCCTGACAGCGCTACACATAACTGTTGGTAAAGGCAACGTTCAAGGCACGAAACTTCTTATTAAAAACAAGGCGTCTGTAAATCTCAAGGTATGCAATGTTTAAAAGTAATTGAATTTTGATTAATTAAAAATACATTTAACATCTAAGCTACAGTCCAGGTGTTTAAACTTGCATAACTAATGCAATTGGTGGCTTCTGAGCAAATGAATACGTTTACGACGACATTTAATTGAAAAACTCTTTTGTAATTCATGTATACGTTTGAGTAAAGCTTAAATCATATCACTGACTTTATTTGATTTTTCATTATAATTTATGCATATCATTAAAATACAATATTAGTTCTATTTTATTCAGCAGCATCACACGAAATTTTTTTCTGTTTTGTTTTTAATTTCAGAAGTTCTCAGTTAAACGATGTGTTGTTTTGCATGCTATTACACAGAAATGTATTTATTGGCCTTAATAAAAAAACGAGCCTTGCTCTACGATAAAGGGGCTGAATGCATGTGCGTAAAGTGTCGCCCAAGATTAGCCTGTGCATGCCGCACATGCCAATAATGGACGACACTCTCTGCTTTAACTTGATTTTCGTCTTTAAGAGACCTTCTTCAAATGATGCATTCCATACAAGCGGAAAGTATGGGATTAAGCCACATTTTCCCAAAGCGAGGCTCAAATGAATTCAAACTCCACATCTGTACTTACTCTTGTTTGCTTCGGTAGGACAAGGACGGGGATACGCCCATGCATGACTGCATCACACAGATCAAGCGTCAGGGCCTGCTCGTACCTGCTGTCCTGAAGGCCCCGGGGGCTGACTTCACCATCATGAACGGAAACTAACTTCAACGTCCTGCACTGGGCGGCGTTGAAAAACGTCACCGAGTAAGTCGTACTAATGAACAGTTTTACAGTTTTTTGACCGTTTTCAAGTATTTCAAATTTTACGCACATGTATTATAAAGGTGAGAAATATTTAATGTAAATATATTTTCGAAACGTGTGTAATATTCTTGTAAATGAATTTTGTGTTCACACAAAGCCATATTTCAGTTTAAAATATTTCAATTCTTATTGGATAACAGCGATATTACATCAAATATTTTTCATGTTCATATGCTATCATTTTATTTCCATAATCAAGCACCTACCCTACATTTGCTTACTTAAAAATATTAAATGAACGATTATTTGAGTCGCGTTCTGAGAAAACTGAGCTTAATGCATGTGCGTAAAGTGTCGTCCCAGATTAGCCTGTGAAGTCCACACAGGCTTATCTGGGACGACACTTTCCGCTTCTATGGTATTTTTTTGTTTCAATGAAGTCCCTCCTTACCGAAAATCAAGTTTAGGCGTAAAGTGTCGTCCTTGATTAGCCTGTGCGGACTTCACAGGCTAATCTGGGACGACACTTTACGCAAATACATTATGCCTAGTTTTCTCAGAACACGACTAATTTATTTCAGAGCAGCGACTATTGTTTTAACACTGAAACCGAGTATAGTGAACGACAAAATGACTGAAGGGTTCGCAGCACTGCACATCTGCGCTGCCAATGACCACGTTGAAATTGCGAGCGAACTGATACAGGTCGGTTGAAACTACAAGTCGAACAAAGATTTAACCCATTTTGCCTAGTGGACTCTCTCATCTTTCTAAATTGAATCAATTTATTTCTAAATTAGGGATGTCTAGTATATTATTTTTATATTTAGAATATTTCTTACAGAAATTCCTTAAGCTAACAGCGGCAGTCCCTGACGCCGCATCATGCGGCGTATCATCTGGGTCTACGCTGTTTGCCAAGGCCTTTTTCTAGACGCTTGGCATAAATGGTTTAAATAAGCAGCGACCGAGCAATTTTCGATTGTTTACACAATTTATTTAGTTTGATACGCGTCCTTCTTGCATGTAGTTGAGTGAATTAATTAGTCATGACATGTACTGTTGTAAAGCTTTATATTGGATAATTCATGCTCTTTAAATGGTTTAAGTCAACGCATTTTGTCTAAGTATCAGGTGTTAACATCGATAAAGACAACAAATAAAGTGGGTGACGAACACATCAACAAGACACCATTAAAAACAGCTGACATGAATGATATCCACCTTTTTGTAAGACCTTATAAGCCGATCATCTATACGTATATAATATAAGAGATTATTTTGAAAAGTGACTATGTAGTTTAAAAATGTAGACGCGCATTTGTTACCTTGCTGTTGTATATGTTATCTTATGACATCGCATCGTGAGAACGATGCTTTGGCCTCTGAGCTTATATTTTAACCAATGTTGACTACTAATACTCATAACATACATCACTTTTTATATCATGCTAATAAAAATGTCAACCAATAAAATAAAAATCCTTCAGTACATGTAGAGATGCTAGATGGGTTTATATACATTAACATACTTATTGTTGAACTTTTTTGTGTTCATTTATTATTGTATTCATTTATTAGAAATAATAATGTAACTATACCATACAGGTTTTTTGATATTGTGTATGCAGTGTGTGTACAATAGGCGATGAGTGTATTTGGAATATTTTGTAAAATATCTTCAGGCCAAGGCCGACATCAACATTCGCAATCCAGAAGGACTGACCCCTTGCACATCGCTGTGTCGCAGAGCCACAAACGAACTGTGCAACTGCTTATTAATGCGGGTGTGTGCCGCTTAGTGGTCAAATAAGAAAAAAATACTTAATCGGCAACGATTTTGCCAACTCTTATTATCAAATATCGCCGTGGTGTAATGGATATGGTGTCTGCCTAGCGACCGGGAGGTCATGGGTTCGGTCCCCACCGAGGGAGCGTTCTTTAGATTTATCCCAAAGAAACCAAGTACTGGTCCTAGGCCCAGGAAACGGACTCGAGAGGCTTTCAATAGCCTTAGGCTTCCGATGCAATCGAGCTAAAATAAATAGGTTTTAACTAATATCTAAATGCTTCTGGATAAAATATTTCGAATCCAATATTTACGAAAATAAGTCAGATATACCATATGTATACTCTATCGAGTATTATGACAGACATTTGACATCTTGTAAAACATCCAAATAGTAACCATATCATTTTATACATGTAGATATTTATGATAGATGAGTATGTTTCTTTCGAAAATATATCAAACGAATTAGTTCAATGAAGTGGTTTTGCAAGAGAGGCACAATTTATCATTAACAAAACTGGTGTGTACATATATACATGACCATAATGAGGGTACAGATATTAAATTCAAGTTTAAATAAGCACTGTCTCTTGATATTGCGCAATAATACTGATTACAACAAACGGTAATATATGATTGGTTTTATAGTTAAAATGTTTTGAACAAGACATATTTCTGCTGTAGGAGGCAATGTAAACATGCAAGACAACTTGGGCAACACACCCTTAACACGTGGCTCACAGCAAAGTGTTGTCACACGAGGTAAATTTACAAACAATTGACGGATTAAAACACAGAAACCGTTCAGCAGAATTAAAAATGAATAAATATTGGCGACTGTGGATCAATTAACAATTGAATAATATTCATATATTTACGCCAAGAAATTATTCAATTCAATGTCACAATAAGAAATAATGCGTTAAAGTATGTCAGCAACGTTGTTGTTTAATGATATATTGTTGTACTTTAAGACTATGCACAATTAAAAAGACATGACGAGACAACGTTCTCCTCTCTAAACTCTACTTACTTTAGGACGCAAGCCTGCTTGGGGTATCTATGGGTAACGACGAGACAGGAATACAGATCTCGTGCATGCTCATTGAAGCCAAGGGCTCGCTAGAAGTAAAGAACAAGCAGGGCAAGACTCCCTTGGACCTTTGCTCGGACTTTACAACAAGGGAATTCTTGAAGCGGTTAGTATGATGCTTGTGTTGCATGTGGTTAGCAGATAATTAGATCCAATATTGTAGAATCTGAATATTAAGAGGATTGTCATATCAACCGGCTTTCAATGGCTTCATAGCGACCAACCATCGTTTTTGTGATTGGGATACAAAGCTCAAATGGAATTCATTTTTAGCATAGGTGCAACGCACCAATGCTTAAGGTATATACTACATTTCGAAAATGCACATGATACGGTTGACCATTATGAAGCCTTACCTGATCAAAAATCAGACGAAATTTCTATTTAATATAGTATATGGTAATTCTACAATTTTATATTTGGAAACATTTTTCTAACGTTTTCTTCCAAGAATATTGCTGACACCGTTTTTAGTGAATTTTCTAAGACCGTTTTATGTCAAAAACTCTTCTTATAACCTAAAACAAATTCGTCGTCGTAAAACAATTCTGTCTGCACTATAATCTCAATCTCTTACGCAGTGGTCTCCTTTATACTAGAAGTTACTGACCGGGCGAAGCAAGGGAAGTAACTGCTGTGAGGAGTTTCTATAAAAATCTGCATTCAGAAATCTGTATTCAGAACTAAATCTGTTGTGCACGTCTGCATCTAACGCTTACCACAATTTTTACGACAAATTATTGACGCAGACGAATAGGGTAGCGTCTATTTTCATTTGTGAAAAGAATAGTTCGATACAGGTCTGTCCGTGCTTAAAATTTGAAAGGCTTGGGTAATTATTTTTCATAAGCGTTTCAAACACTTATGTAAATGGAAAGATTATGTATTTAAATAGTCGGTAATTGTTTTAAATTATTGATTTGAGAAATTCGCGGATGGCGATACCGAACTACATTATACCACGTGACGCCAATTTGTAACTGAGTAGCTCCTGATGTTCCGATTGTTATAGGAAGATTTGCAATATTTCCTCACTTCCTGTTTCATTATTTGTACTTAATCTTAAAAATAACTTTTCTTCTTGATAGCCTTTTAGTTTTTTATTCAGTCAACTGTTCCCTTAACATTTACTTAAGCAGCAACTTCCCTGTATCTTGCACCTATGCTTTTAACGCCATCGGCGCTCTCGTTACTAATTTGTATGCACCCACGTTTTAAAGTGGTCATATAGATTTGCTCTTCCTTATCAGTCCTTCCTCGTTCATCCCATACTTTCGTCCGTTCGTCGGCTTATTGTTTCGCGCAAAATTAAGAAATATTGATGAAGAAGGGTGAAACTTTACAAACATGCTTACCAGCATGTGTTATCATTAGCAACATTAAGGTTAATCGGATTATTCCGACACACATGTAGTGATGGCCCTATTTTAACAAGGAAGTAGTTTTTAAAACATTTTGTTAAATTTGTATCGCGGGTCACTATTTAATATTCGCCGTTATGCGTTCATACTTTACACAAAGATTTTATTTTACAGAACGTAGGTTTTTAGCGAAAAAACACAGATGAAAAATAATGCTGCTTGAGGGATTGAAGTTTTGGCGTAAACGTTTGCCCTTTTTCGCGATTCCTTTATAAGTCAGTTAAAAAATTTACTTCCCCCGCATACATGAATTTATATTTCTTGTCATAAGGAGAGCGTCCAAATGTTTTACCGATGTTCTCATGGGTGTATTACGCCGCCGCCTACTGACATGACTTACACTTGACCAAGATTTCTCTGACAATTTTGGAGGGGAAAATCGCGAGCTCACACAGCAATCGGCGGATGTCTATAATTTAGAGCATGCAAACCTACCACAGTTGTTTAACTTACACCAATGACTGTTTTACAATTGTGTGGAATTCCTTTTTACACGATTTTATCCCCCCGATACGTAGCCAATTTATTCGCAGGCTTTTTTCCTAAACTTTTCAACGTACATCATTCAAACTTTGGATAAGTATTGATATATTATTCTCTTGTATGCTCTAGTTATTTAAATAAGCAATTGATATAAAGCAATACAAATATTTTGCCAAATTCTCACGTGATGATATAATACTGGCGATTAATTGGTTGAAGACTGGCATCTCAAAGCTTCAAGAACTCCATGCAGACCTCGGTTAAGGGAGTGGTACTGCCTCCACACTGGGAACACATTGAACGGACGGACAAACTGAAGATGATACAACTGGACGGACAGGGGGCGGGCTCGCTTCTCGAGCGAGAGTACCAGGAGGTGCAAACCAAGTTCATGAAGACGATGGCCACAGGCGCGGGTCAGCGGCATCCAGAGGGTGCAGAACAAGTTCCTGTGGGAGCACTACTTTTTGTAAGGCGAAGTAGTATG
Source organism: Dreissena polymorpha (assembly GCF_020536995.1). NCBI lineage: Eukaryota > Metazoa > Mollusca > Bivalvia > Myida > Dreissenidae > Dreissena > Dreissena polymorpha. The sequence goes on from NC_068359.1 coordinate 77,041,184, forward strand.
ATCTTGTTAATTTATTTTGTGACCTAGCCCTGACTTTTCGACATTGGAATTTCTTTCTTTTTGATAAAAATCACAATCACAGATGGGGTGGGTGAGCATGTACGGCTCAACTATTCTTTGGTACCGCATGCTTGTAACATGTTATGTTTTAATGTTGATATACTTTTTGGTTAAAGGGGCCGTCCAACAGTTTGGTATGTATTGAAGCATGTCAGTAAATGCTTTATATTGATAATTTGAAACATTGACCTAAAAATCTCCATTAAAAACCCCACAAGAATACAATTTAAAAAAGGACAAAAAGTAACCCTCAACAGGGCTCGAACCACTGACCCCTGGAGTCCTGGAGTAAAAAGTCTCCCGCCTAGACCACTCGACCATCCATGCTCATGCTTAGAGCGGATGTATTTTTTTACCTATATAAGCAATCCTCGTAGTTCCCCAAAATATAAGTACAACAACAGAACTTTCCAAATTATTCAATCGTTTCGCGTCGCACGACGCTTTATAATTTTCAGGTTTTCAAATCGTCAAAAGATGAATATAATGGATATTTAAGAGCATAGTAAATGGTCAGTATTACTATTTGCTAAAAAATATCATAACAAAAACAAAAATTTGCGAATCTGAAACAACTTTTTTAATTTTGTCAATTTACCAATCTGTTTGACGGGGGAGGCGGAAAACAACAACGGGGAGGCATGATCAAGGGTGATAACCCCAAAAGGGGTAGGGTAAGGGTTTAGGATTAGGG
>NC_068359.1:77047037-77142037 GCF_020536995.1 Dreissena polymorpha
TTATATAAACATTATATTTAATTATATAAACATTATAATGTTAACAAACAAATACGAGAATAAGACATTATTTTTCCCTTAAGTCTGTGCATTGCCCTTACCCTACAATATTAAATTGTTTCTAAAGAACACGAGCGGTTACTTGTTCATATTGTCAACGCAGAGAAACATGCATCAAAAAGATAAAGCGATTGCAATTGTGATTTAATTAAGAATCGTTGATCACCCGAAGTGACCAACCTGTACAACTCATGGGAGGCAACTGTGCACGTCTGATCTATGGTAATACATTAACACTCTTGTCTCCCTTGTAATGTCCATTGCAAATACCTCCGGCGGTGAATACATATTGGTTTGATGCATATATTAAAATGAATGCAGCGACAGAGATGACATAGACTATATTACAAAGATAATAAGCGTGGACTGTTATTTCTCTCCTTGGCCGCCCATATTACAGCCGTTTAACTCCCCTGATATTATCCCACCGTGAAATAGTCAAGGGACTAGTTTTGGTTTAATATTTCATTAGCACAGCAGGGGAGATAATTTAGTTTGTTTTTCTTTAATGCAGCTCAACATCACAGTAACACACAGCGAACAACGTTAATTTAAACAAAAATATCGCTATTTAGCACCAAGTGGTTTAGTATATCCCGACTTGTCTGCTTTAGTGTATGCCGCCCTCTGTTGGCGCTGCTTATCGAATATAGACGCCGGTCGAACGCCTGAAACACGTGCACGGATACTAAATACAATACTCGTAAAACAATATAGTTAATTTGTATGACTCTATATAACTTATGAAGTCAAACTAAAAGTCTTGTTGAAAGTTTCTTACGAAATTTTTTATGATGTTCTGTTTTCAGCATGGCTTGACTTTTCAACAAGGTTTGACTCGGAGGAAGTTTTCATTTAACGAAAATGTAGCCAGTAGCAAGATTGTGATAATCCCAAAATTAATTGCTTGTTTCCACTAATACCCACCAACAAACCCAAGGTAGACAGGTCTGCCTTGCTCGTTTTACCAGACACAAGTGATTACCCACATAAATAAGGCCACGACAAAATGATAAGATTTTTACACTGCACTCGCAACTTCCACTATGACCCGAACCAAATAAAGTACAGATCTAGGAGTAATTGTTTTTTGTCTTTTACTTCGGTCAAGCCAACATACTTTACTACATTATTATGGTGATGAATATTATGAAAATGATGTTGATGGCGACGACGGTGACACGATGACGAGGAAGAGAATACAAAGGAGCACATGGAGAAGGAAAGCGAAGATAAGTGCGACGATGATATTTAACCGATTTATGCCTAGTGGAATCTCCCATCCTTTTAAATTGGATCAATTTATTTCCATAATTAGGGATGTCTAGTATATTTATTTCTATATTTAGAATATTTCTTACAGAAATTTCTTTAAGCAAACAGCGCTGACCCTGATGAGACGACGCATACTGCGACGTCTCATCTGGGTCTACGCTGTTTGTCAAGACCTGTTTTCTAGACGCTAGGCATAAATGGGTTAAAGAACAATAGTGTCAAGGATGTGTTATACTTATAATGACGAAAATAAAACAGTAGAACCAACCCACCTGCCGCCTCAGCCGCCGGAAGTTCCTTTTCCAGCATCTTGAATGTCTTTGACGTCACATCCTGGTAAGGTCCGTCCGCGTCACTGACGGACATCCGGGGCGCCACATGCTGGTCCCCCTCATCGCTGGCCGGCGTATGGACAACCTCGCTGTGGAGTACAGAATAACACTTAATCACATGCTAGGTTGCTCAATGAGTAATTAAGATATTACGGATAGTTTTAACCCATTTATGCCTTGTGGACTCTCTCGTCCTTCTAAATTGGATCAATTCATTTCCAAAATTAGGGATGTCTAGAATATTTATTTCTATATTTAGAGTATTTCTTACAAATATTCCTGTAAGCAAACAGCGCAGACCCTGATGAGACGTGTGTTCATATTTATGTCAATATATTGTTAAATGACTTCTATATTATCGAAACATCTTCTCAAAAAATTATGTTGAGACAAGTTTTTTTTCAAAGAGAATTTTGTTTCCTTTGCCGTAGCGCGTTTAACGACATCGTATTTTAGCGGGAAAAAAACATGGGTACAGTCTAAATTGGCCGGGTACGTGTTAGTATATTTTCCGTACCCGGTGTACATTTAAGTGTACATAAGAGTACATAAAATTAGTACCCGAGCCGACAATGACCAATCGAGCCTCCCTATTCCCCGTAATGCAACTTATAAGTCTTTTAAGAAGATGTCCGTACATGTATAAGCCTTATTCTGGAAAAATTGGTCCGCACAACCCAGTCAGGGACGACACTTTCCACCCAAACTGGATTTTCGCTCATACGAGACTTCCTTCAAACGAAAAATGCAAGAAAAGTGTCGTCCTATATTAGCCTGTGCGGACTGCACAGACTAATATGGGACGACACTTAACGCACATGAATTGAGCCAAAATGGACTGAGCGTTGACCATATGGTAGATTCCCTGATGAAGATTAACATCAAAAACCGAGCGATTATGTTGTTTGCTACTGGTAATTCACTCACGGTTGCACTGTCAGATTGATCTCATTTCCGGAGCGGATCATCTCGCCACGTGCCTGCTCGTGCGTGAACCCCGTGACGTCGACCGCCCCTATCCGCAGGATCCCGTCCCCCGCCTTGAGGCCCGCGTGACCGGCAATGCTTCCCGGGGATACCTTTCAAAACACTTCGCAGTTTATTTTGATTTACATTTTATTTTCATTGTGATGTTACCTCTGGGTAAGTCGAAATGCCGTGATACAAAGGACAGACGGGTTGTGCTAATTTAATCATTTCTTTTCGTGGATGTAAACATGTTTTTTAAAGCCTAAATTTCTTTTTAATTCATGTAACGCTAGTGATTCCTGATATAGACGCGATAACACAATAATGAAAGGATTCCCATCAATTAGGGGCGGAAATATGTTTATCAATAACTGACCAGTATGTTCTTGTGCCTCATTTCCCCAAATTTTTAAATATTATTTTAGTTTAGAGAACACAATCTATTTCCAATCAGTAAAACTGTCTATTTTTATAATCCATTTTGCTAACATACAAACTCTTATGCGGACGAACTTATAGTTTCGTTAGTCATATCAAGGGAGATATAAACATTTTTTTCTTTCTTAGGTTCGAATTAAATACCTACTTGACGGTAAACATTGCATACATGTTTCCTAATGTTTACAACATGAGGATTTCTTCGTTCATATCAACACAGGTAATAACTATAATTAGATCTAGCATATTGTAATTGTTCCTATGGTAACCGCTGCCACGTGTGTTCATATATTATGTTGTAATGGACATTCCAGAAATGTTTTCATACTTGCGGTATTTATTAATGGAAAGATAGAGAAAAATGCTGATTGCATGATGAATATACTTTAAGTTTTAATTATTTATACATTTCGTGATAATTGCAGATAAGAACCATGTATTATATCTGCATGTTATGAAGTTATTTGTAGCGCTTTTATAATTTCATGTTTTGAATAAACACGTTCTTTTCACAGATTGTCTGAATTCACTGATTTAAAATTTTATGTCTAAAACGGGATCAATTTCAATAAGCAAAAAGTCATTCATACGCACGTGCGCCACGAACAGCGGAAGTCCGATATCTGATCCGCCCTGCATCTTGAACCCCCAGGGCTGACTGGTGTCGTACCTCCGCAGATGCACCAAGTGTGTCATCGTGTGTACCGGATGTGCCACTGCCTGATAGTTAGACGTGAATATGCTCAACCCTTACCTGTTGTGATATCTTTCTCTCTAAAATGATTTAAAGATTTACCAAACTGATGCAACAACAACTACTACTACATCTACTGCTGCTGCGCCTACTTCTACTATTATAGAGTACAACTACTTTTACTATTACTAATGCTTCAATTACAACTACAATATTATAATAAAAATTGTTAAAATATTTATTTTGTATTTTTGGTGCAATACTTGTGATACTATTACCTTTCTACATATATAACTAGTCAACCGATTAAAACAACACTCAATATTTTGGGGTAAGGTATTTTTGCAAGTCAGGAATTGCGTATATCATGTTGTTGGCTTTATTAAAGAGACTTGTTCAAATATATTTGTATTTAAAAGAATAATATTAAACATGTAATTACACGTACTTACACAAAGATAAAATACCTACGATAATACCACCAAACCACACACTAATCCAGCAATAATTGATAAAAAGATCTAATGTTAATAATAGGCGATATATATTTGCAAATTTAAGTGTATGTCATATCACCGTTACTCCATTTAAAGCAAAATGATGCAACAAAAACAACAACCACCGCAACAGGAACACCCGACATACCTAGAGCCTGACTCAAGTAAATCACATACACCACAAGTAAATTTCACACAATACACACAGCCCGACAAAAGAGTGACTGCAGGTAGCCCAAAAACTATTACAGGTATCAATATATCTATATGCTCTACCTCACGATACGTTCTGGAATGACCCGCCCCTATCCCTCAGCACACACGTTAGGATGTTGCGATAACTATGTAATATGCAGTGCACCTAAACATCGCAGTGGCAGATTCGTTTATTGATAGTTCCTATTCTATAAATTGATATTAATAAGATACGATCGTTACACCATGTGCATGTTTATCGTAATTACAAGGTATCCGCGTCATGCAAAAATGGGTCTTATGACATATGAGACAAGAGTGACTCCAGACCAGCCGCTCATTCGCGCAGTATGGTCAGCACCTAACGTGTCCGCTATCGTCAAGCAATGTTACGTTTTTTTTGTGTAATTGGCGGACAAAGCAGCTCCTGAGAAGAGTGTGCGAATGCACAGGCTGGTATGCAGTTATAGCGGCCGCATATAACATAGAAACCTTTTTACTAAAACAATTCATGTGAAATGATGCCTTTGAACATATAAATTATAATTTAAAGGGTATAATCACAGCTGTAAGCACTGCAGCTTTACCTTAATGATGATCCATCAGCCCAGGTAATTTGGATATACAATAAGGCATTATAATCATATCACTTCTAATTAACTAAATATTTATTTTTACTCCACATGGAATCTTAATATCAAATAACACTTCAATTGCTCTTGAAATGCATTATTTTTTGTCCAACAATTATGCATCAGTAAGCATAGTTCTAGTGTCTATATTTTAGTCAACGAACTTGATGGTTTCATTAGGCAGTATTTCTTTAAGTTTTGTTCACTTAATGAAATTATGTACAATACATATTTATGTACATCTATGACGTATCCAGCAACATACGTATTCAGTAAATATGTTTGTTTCACACACACACACACACACACACACACTCACTGACAAGCAACACAAACAAAATCCCTACCAATAACTCTCAATGTAGAATATTTCTTAAATCACGTATATCCACAACGTTAACAACAGTAATTTTGCTGAACAGAAAAGCTATCGATAACATCTCGCAGTGTCAAAATAACTGCATTCACTCGTCCATTAAAGCGCATTTGGACGTAAACACATCAAATCAATCATCCACAAAACGTATGGCGGTTTAACTATTTTGTGTGCAAATGGTTTAAAGTTGCTTATGCACATTTGCGCATGTACGAAATGGTCTTATAATTGTGATATACATTGGAATTACACAAACCTAAATACAAAAGGCTCAAGTACGAATAATATTTTAGAGCAACTCGCATTTCCTCATCATAAGAAATGATATTCATTTAAATATTGCAAGTACCGGTACAATGTTTGCTGAACATAGTGTACGTAGGTAAGTTGAAGTACTTGATTAGATACTAGTATCAGGTAAGCACAATCCGAGTTTGGAAAAGCTCCACAACAATTGTTATTTATAATATCTCCGGTTCTTATACTAATTTTTAAACGCTTCATTAAATATTGCTGGGAAAGCTTCAGAACTGATTGTAATGAAGGAAGCATTAGTAGTTAGAAACCTCTAGTACTTACAGCAAGAAAAGGTCTGGTGCTCATCGTTAGTTAGAAAAGATCTATTACTGGTAGTAAGGAAAGCACTTAATTGCACTCACGGGGATTAGTTATTTTATAAAAATACTCATAGTTAGTTAACAAATCTCAAGTACTCATTTTAGTTTTGAAAGCTTGAGTACTAATTTTAAAAAAGGATGCTGTAGTGCTTGTTCTTAGTTAGGAAAGCTTAAGTGTTAATTATCAGTTAGAAATGTTCTAGCATTCTTAGTTACGAAAGCTCTAGTACTCATTCTTAGTAACGAAAGCTCTAGTACTCATTGTCATTTAGGAAAGTTCAAGTACTGATATTTTGTTCGGAAATCTATACTACTGACTGTTAGTTTGGAAAGCTCTAGTACTCATTGTTATTTAGGAAAGTTCAAGTACTGATATTTTGTTCGGAAAACTATAGTACTGACTGTTAGTTTGGAAAGCTCTAGTACTCATTGTTATTTAGAAAAGTTCAAGTACTGATATTTTGTTCGAAAACTATAGTACTGACTGTTAGTTTGGAAAGCTCTAGTACTCATAGTTTGATTGAAGTACTCCAGTACTCATAGTTAGTTAGGAAAGGTCTATTTTTGATTGTTAGTTACGAAAGATGTAATGCTCATTTTAAGGAAAACTCCAGTCCTCAATTTTACATAGGAAAACTTGTGTACACATTTTTATGCCCCCTTTCGAAGAAAAGGGGGAATATAGTTTTCGCACTGTCCGTCTGATGTTATATCAGAGCCTTGCTTTTGGGACGTTTTCATTGGCTGATTAATTTGAGGGAACAATATAGTATTTGATTGGCTGACTAACTCGTGGCCACGAGTTAGCTAAGTCGGGATCTCGAGATCTCGAAATTCTGTCCTCTTTTGTTTAATGCACCCTTCCTTTATTTACTGCACCGCTCTTTTTTTAATTGCACTCCTCTTTTATTTAGTTTTGCACTCTTCATTTTTCTATCTCGTGGCCACTACATAGTTAACTAGTGACCACGAGATATTAAGTCGTGGCCACGAGATAGAAAAAAAGAGGAGTTCAATTTAAAAAAGAGGAGTGATTGTCACCTCTATGCCACCGTATTTGATAGCATGTCTTTTTGTTTTAATCATGTCACATGTTATTTTAGTGCTATCTAACCTATTTGCCGCATTAATACCCGACGTAATAACAGATAAGAATGACGGACAGTGGTGTTGTTTTTGCTGTGCCTACAGTTAAAATTAATGGATTTTCATTATGCAAATCTGAAATGAAAAAAAGTAAAAAAAGATTGTATATTCAATCATTTATCCAATAAATAAACATGGTTTTTAGACGCTTATGAGTATTCCTGTAGAGTAGTACCGGGAGAATAACGAGTTGCAGGCGAGTAACAATAAAATGTGATTGTTGTTTTTTCGTCTAAAATCTGACTTAATTACAAAACATATTAAAACTCAATAATAAAACGTCTGGTAAGTAAAATGCAATATATAAAACGTACAATGCAATATATAAACGTCCAATTCAATAAATAAAACGTTAAATTATTATATGTAAAATAAATAACAAAACGGAAATAATTAGTGGCTGTTCGTGTTGTTTTCAGTTTGTCTTTTGATATAAAATACATTGCTTACGATTATTCAGATATAGAAGCATATTTGTTGAACCGACTAACGCTTTATAAGCAGTGAAGTACGGATGTCCCAACCAGTACTTTCAACACGCACAACAGCATCATGGAACCCTGTTCACACTAGACAGTACGTGTTACGAGATTGTGCCAACGCCGGCAACGCCTTCCACAGATGCGGAAGCTGACTGTGTTGCAAGTGGAGGTCACCTAGCTCATATACCTGACCAACGTCACCAAGACGCCATATACCATGTGACCAGTCAGTATCTAAGAGATGACAGAAGCCACGAGCGACAATATGAATGGTCGCCAGGTAGGTTACCCATGTTTAGTATTCACATACACATTGTATCAAATTTGCAACACGGGCTTTGTTCAATCCTACAATTTACAACTAATCAAACTCTTTATCAATAATTGTGTTGAAATACTTCATTTTGCAGCTGTGGTATGCGTGTATGTCATAACATAATTGGTTCATAGTTATATCAGGAGACCCGTTGATCTACAACAGTTGGATTGGTGGACACGAGAACGTTTTGTCTCAAGGAATTGAGGATTGTGCGGTACTGGGAGCTATTTCGTACCAAGGACACTGGGACGACATCGACTGCAGTAAGCAATTAAATTACCTGTGGGAATTCCGTAAGATGAAACATATCTTAATGAAGACATTCTTAAGAGACTGCACTTCATTAAATAATCGTATCGCACTATTTCGATTTATATATATTTAAAAAAAAGTAAGAGCCCGATTTTGTAAATGGTGTTTGATTAATGCTGTCGATTAAGACGATGTTTGATACAATGTGTAAATTAGGAGGAAGCTTTAATATTGTCCCTTTTTCCAGTTTTCACGTGCATATTGTTCTTCATTCAGGGGCTATAATGACAACAGTTTTGGCGACATCCACACCGATGCCGCAAGTCTCTAACACTGATGGTAATACAAATGTATTATTTTTTTACCGAAATTAATATACTTATATTACAATACTATTCTATGAAAGTAGTGTAAACATAATTGTGACAAGGAGCACATGTTTCAGGAGAAATCCATATATGCCCTGCATCAGTTCAGCAGGAACCAAGGCGACACAAGTATCCCCTGACCCAGCATGGTGACAGCTGCTATGAGCTTGCAAACAGACGACAAGGTGATCTGGGACCACAGCGAGTATCTGTGTAGGCAACACGGCGGGCATATGGTGGCAATAACCAGTGCAACTGAGCAAGCCTTCGTGGACGCCTTTATGACACGTCATAATCCTAACCGTGCTGTCTGGATCGGGCTCCATGATAGCAGAGTTGAAGGACAGTTTGAATGGACTTCAGGTTTCTGATTAAACTGTTTAATATACGAATTATGTGATTAATAACATACGAAACACTTAAATATGTTCGAGCGTTAATCCGATTCGTTATAGATTTCAAACAATGTCTAAAACTGTTCTGCATACATAATTAAATAAAAAAACACATGCTTTTGATGTCAGGAAAACTTTCTTGGAGTTAAGTAATCCTTCGTTTATCAGGGGAAAGTGTTACCTACACGAACTGGGTTCCAAACCACATGAGCAACTTTGACAGTTACCGCACGGAGGACTGTGTTACTCTTATTCCATACCAAAGAGGCCAATGGGACGACATACCGTGTGGGTCCCAGGATCCTTTATTTGGTCATGAAATTGGCGAGAAAAATTATATTATTATAAATTGTTATGTGAATACAGTAAGAATTCAGCAACGTTTCCTTATTGTAAATCTGTTATTTGATTATTTAATTTAATCTATTTTGTTATTACGGCAATTTGATATGACAACACTTTTACAGCTGCGGCAATTAATATGAACCCTCTAAAATAATCCAAAATATTAGATAATGTCGATGACTACATTTGCAAGATGTTAATGCCGCTGACACATACGTGTATTAAAAACACAATATGTCTTAAGTGTTTACACAAACTATATAGGGGCCTACTTAAATAAACATTCAATTTTTAATAATTTATATATGTAAATTGAATCACAGTGCATTTCACACAATGATACAAAAATCATTTTGTAACATAAATAATATTGCGTGGCTACGTGACTCGTAAAACATATGTTTTAAATCGGTGCTCGGGATTTTTTTTGACCATACAAAGATAATTCTATATGTATTCTACAGATAAGAAACATAAAATATTCAATTGTTTATTGTTCTTCTTGTAAACACATAAAACGTTTGTTTTTATGAATACAGCTGATACAGGAAGCCGTGTCACTGATAGCAATCGTAATATTAAGACTTGACAATGAATTTAATTTTGGCTCAACTCTTATCAAAAGTTTTAGAACAAAGATATCTTTAACAATGGCATGACGATAGTTCTATTTATCAAATCCCTTTTTCCATATAGTGGTCGACATTACACGTTTTGATTAATTAAAATGATATAATTTAAAGTTACAAAATAATTCTTCTTAATAGAATAATTCAGTCAGTGGTCTGGGCCATACGCAGGAATTTTTGACTGGGGGGGGGGGGGGACCCCGCCATATTTCTTTTAATTTGGCACTATTCATGGTGAATTTTAATGCTTAAAAACTTATTTTGTAATATAACTTTATGGAATATAACAAGTAAATCAGCATCGTTTTGAAGTCTAGAGCTTTTAAACATTGTTGTGAACTATTTTCTCTTTGAATTCGAACCTCCTCAAAAGTTTCAAAGTTAATTCCTCATAAAATATTTATAATCTATTACACAGTTTTTCTTTCACCTACATCAACACAGATAAACCATCAAAATCGTCTACAACTGCTTTCAATATTCACAGTTTTGCGTAAGTTGTTGACGGAACTATTTAAGATATGGAGGAAATAAATAAATTATCTGTCTGTCTGTCTGTCTGTCTGTCTGTCTGTCTGTCTGTCTGTCTGTCTGTCTGTCTGTCTGTCTGTCTGTCTGTCTGTCTGTCTGTCTGTCTGTCTGTCTGTCTGTCTGTCCGTCCGTCCGTCCGTCCGTCCGTCCGTCCGTCCGTCCGTCCGTCCGTTCGTCCGTCCGTCCGTCTGTCTGTCTGTCTGTCTATCTATCTATCTATCGTCGAATTTTTCCTGGAAAGTGTACTGAGTTATTATATAGGAAGTAGAAACCGTTACCACGTATCAAGAAACGTAGGAAAAAAGACCGTTCTAATAACCAGGATAGGATATACATTGTATACAAGAGATTACTTGTCGTCTTTTGGGACAGTTAGCACTCTTGATTTCGTTGCATGGTTTGTCAACAGGCTTGCAACACGTGTTTTATTGTCAAATCAGAGACTCTCATGTGTTTGACAATGTATTAGTTGGCATTTTAATAGTTATTCAATAATACTGTATTAAGCCGCAATGTTTTTTTATGCGGCTCATGCTGTTTATTCACTTTAAATATATTCTGTATGTGTCTGTATGTTCTATTAAGAGCAATGTCTCATGCTTAAGGCAAACAGTAGTTATTCCTTTTTGGTAGAGCTATGTCTAAAATGTACATGCCAATTTATTGATTTGTATTGTATGGCAATACAGTTTTCATAAATGGCTTGCAGAAATTATAAAGATAACGCCCTTTTTGCTATTATTATGTATACTTTAATTTTTACATTTTAGATCAAAACACACCATCTCTACACTGCTCATCCCCCTGTGGGGGATGTATGAACATTTCTAGACTCATCGTTCAGACCATGGTATAAATCTTTAACTTCTTATTTCAACAACTGTTACTAAAGATTAAATTTGATTAAGACTGATTTTTTTGTGGTTGGAATCATTCATCTTATTAAGATGTCCGTAGCCAAAAAGTCATTGGCGATTGAAATCGGTGTATCTAAGTGGATCGAAAGGGAGTCTGAGAACCAAGTTCGGAATCGATATAAAAACAAACAATCAACATTCTTACCATATGGAAAATCTCAAGTTCTGGTTGTTATTTCGAAAATCACCATTAGTCTATGTTATAAACAAAAGATTCCTTATTCAATATTACATTTTGTATTTATACAGGCTCAATATTTTTAATATTTATAAGATAAGCGAGAATGTAAGTATGCTAGGTTCGAAAAGCTCCAGTACTGTTGTTCTGTTGTTGTCATTATGTTTTGTGATACTTCGATGATTGCTTGTATAAAGTATTAAATACGCATCTCATTGTATGAGCACGGATGGTCGAGTGGTCTAAGCAATAGACTTTTACTCCAGGGGTCAGTGGTTTCGCTCGTTGAGGATTGCTTTTTCTATCTTTAATTTTATTCTTTTTTTTACTAGAGCCTTTTAGATCCAATGTTTAAATTTATCATTTTTTTTTAAAGGGGCCTTTTCACGTTTGGGTAAATTGACAAAAATGTTTCAGATTCGCAAATTTTCCTTGTAATTATGATATTTGTAAGGAAACATTAATATTGAACATTTACCATGCTCTAAAATATACATTATATGCATCTTTTGACGATTGAAAACCCTGAAATTTATAAGGCGTTACAACGCGAAAATATTAAATAATTTGGAGAGTTCTGTTGTCATTATATTGTTTGATACTACGAGGATTGTTTATATCAAGTATAAATTACACATATCATTGTAAGAGACGGATGGTCGAGTGGTTTAAGCGATAGTTTTTTACTCCAGTGGTCGGTGGTTCGAGCCCAGTTGAGGGTTACTTTTTTTGCTACTTTAATTTTATTCTTGTTTTTTTTTACTGGAGTTTTTCAGATCCATTGTTTACATTTATCAATATAAAGCATTTAATGACAAACTTAAATACATGCCAAAATCTGTGAAAAGGTCCCTTTACTTTTACAACTATTTAGAGTATGTTATGCGCATTAGAAAAAAAACGCTTAAAACGTGGAACTATACACTTTATTTATAATAATGAATGATCGCAATAGTACTGATAGCAAAGTATTTACCCTAAATATAATCCAATTTATATTCTCATTCTTAACCTCTTGCAGATTAGAAATATGAACAACATAAACGTCTACTAACTGTTATTTTTCAAGTACTTCAGGTACGTATTTGTAAAATAGAATATAGAATTGCTTTTGAATTATGCTTAAACGATAGTCCATTGTTCTCCTGAGTGATTTACAGAGCTGTTCTGTTTCCTACGAGACACATTTGAGTGGCGCTCTGGGAAAACGGGGCTTAATGAATGTTCTAAAAAATGGCGAGTCAGATTAGCCTATGCAATACGCACAGGCTAATAAGGGAGGACAATTTCCGCCTACACTGGATTTTCGCTTAGAAGATACTAACTTGAAACGAAAAGTAACATACAAGCGAGAAGTTTCGTCCCATATCATCCTGCTCGTTCAACACAGGTAAATCAGGAACAATATTTTACGAACTTGCATTAAGCTCCGTTTTCCCACAGCGCCGCTCATTAACAAAGGTTCTATCAGCTACAACCATTCTTCATAGCATTTTTTTCAGAATGGTAAACATGACGAAAGAGTTCCATGATGTCTTTAAGATAATGTAACAATGATCTGGTTGTACCGTATGACCGTGGACGATCAGGTTTATATAGCGTTTTTTTATTCAATGTTGTTAAATTTATTGCAGCGATTAATATTTGATTTTAACTAATGAGTTTACTCTTAAATAAACGAAATCGACCGCTTGTGTCGAATAATATACGGTATTTAGCAACCTCCATGCAGAGATTTGACGGGAACCAGAACAGCTAGAGCAAGGAACGACAACTCTGCATGGCGATTGGGTATTTAGGAGTTACATTTAGCAGAGCGATCGGATCAGACGGTGGTGTAACCTGCCAGCGTTACAAATTGTCATTTTGTAAGTTCTTGTTATATATATATGATAATTCATTAACATGTGCATAGTTTCAAGTTTGGTCATCAATAAGTTATTTAATGAATGCTTTAAATATAGTATTTTCAAAAATGGTAAACTTGATCAATTTTTCGTCTGCACAATGCTGATAGAGTTTACTCCCTTACCCAATTTAAGCAAAACTTGTTTAAATCAATCAATGCATTTACAATAATGCCTTTAATGATTCTTTAGTTGTTGGATCTAAAAAAGTTTTCATTAAATTAAGTGATTTACCAAACTTCTAAGTTTAAGGTTCCATCATCATCACAGCATGGACATAATCATAAATAAATTTGGTGATACAATTGTGTGTGTGTTTTCTGAATAATTTTATTTAGCACTGATAATAAAAGTTAAGGATATGATGCATGGACAGCTTTTGAAATGAAAAAAATGTGCTGATTGTTTTCAGATATCGGACTCAAATATGGATACATAAAATTAATTTGTAAACAAATTCAGCATCTTCTCAGGTCTGATTAATTTCTAGCTCAATTGATAAAGTCATTACAAAACAAATATCCCCCAATTACCTTGAGTCGAGCGGTTAAGGAAACAACTTAAATAATTTCTGAATTAATTCAAACAATGCCGCAATAAACGATGTACCTTTAAAGATTTATTTCATTCCCGTTCAACCAATGTCAAAATTGTTTACTTACAGCGTGTTTAACAACGCAAAGCCGATAGTTCCATACACACCCGCAAATGACATACACCATGCGCGTTGTTTACCTTGAGTCGAGAGGTCACATCCGAAAAGCGAGAGTACTCGATTGCAATTGGCAGGAGGTCAACAAAACTTCAAAAATTTGATACACTGAACAAATTTAGAGAAACTGAAAGATTAATTTAACTTTTTTCATATCTTCTATTTACCATTTAACAAATTTCTGTTTTATCGGTCGATCTTCTTTTGAGCAACATTGACACGAAAAAGTGCTCAAGAGTTGAAAAAGAAATAACGCTCGCAATTTCTTCAAATAAAATTTTGGCATATTTAAGTTTCTATTAAAAGATTTGATAAAGTTATCATCCAATCGGGACAGGGCTTACCCACTGAACGTGTGTATATCGTCATGTAACCTATGTTTGCCATGTGGGTTCACAGATTGTTCCATGCAACATTTTCTGGGAATCGTGAAAAAATTAAAGAATTTACATTCAAATAAATTAAATACATGAATTTGTTGTGTTTAAACTAGGGCAGTGGTCTGCAATGTCTGTGCAAGTTTAATAAAGAGTACCAAAAAATGCAAGAAATAGGCATAAATTTGGATTATTTTAGTTGAAGTAAGATTTTTAAATACAATTAATCTGGTTTTTTCCTTGTATTAGTTGTGTCTGTAATTATTTTCAAGCGTAGTAATATTAGTAAAACAAAATACTCGGAGCGCATGCGTGTGACGTCATCACGAGAGCCGCGTTATTAATGTAAACAAAGTGATCGAAATTAGGTTATGCTCGAAATAAGGGAATCGTACGATAAATATAAAATATGAACACACAGTTAAGAAATCAAGGTGTGTTGTGATTCATACCACTAATTAGATCTTAAAATAGTTTTAGTAAAATCAGGTTCTTTGCTGTTGTTCCTTTGGTATGTTTTTTAAAGCTCACATAGTATTTCTAGTATTTGTTTAATGTATGTATCCATGTGACTGGGTTTTATATGAAATTTGTAACTGTTACTTTATGTATATAGGACTGTATGAATTTAATAAAAATGAGTACATCAATTGATGAAACAGTTGTTGATGAATATTATGGGCAGAGCTTCAAAAGAAATATTGTGTACAAGTTGAGAGACATATAAGGACAAATAGTCTTTATAAAGTTATGTTAGAGTCAAAATAAATGCATGGTATCAACAATTTGCACTCCTGATTGAACTCATACGCATCTTTACTTCTTGTTAGGCCAAAAAGAAAAATAGTTGTGTTTCAGGTCACCTCCTGAAAAAAGTAGGGTCGGTAGGTAGGAAAAACTTATTATTATTTAAAATTCTTCTTATTTTTCATGTTTTCCATAAATCAGTGTAAAGTGTTGACCACTGTTCTAATATCTAAAATAAATATAGCAGTTTGGATCAGTTATATCAAATATTTGTTGTTAGATATTTCACACAATGTTAACTCTTTACCATCTGAAGGTGAAAATGTTCATTTTGCTGCAGACTACTTTTAGTTCTATAAAATTGTGAAAAACCTTTTATATGTAAATAGTTATATAAAGTAATGTTGCAAAAGGAGGTAGTAATTTTGATAAGCAATTTATTTTTTTTGCCACAATGCTTTTTGAAATACCTCTCGAGAAAACTAATGACACGAAAGACGACTGTCGCCGATTTACACTTGAAAATACCATAAAGGTCATTGACTTCATTTAAATTGATCCTCGCTGTTCGTCAGAAATAAAATGATTGTTTTTGTTTATCTCTAAATTAATACGTGTTGCTACAAATTAGTTGACAGGAGCAGGTCAATCCCGAAGGAAGGCTCATTGTAAGCTCGACTGTCCAACAGACAAAAAAACTCACCTTTACTTCAGCAGCAAACCCACAACATCCAGTTTCGATCGCTTCAACTGTGCTGGGTGGTATCTGTGCCACACATTCTTTAAAGTCATGGAGATTGAATAAGAATTCAAAGACTTTGTTCCGGCATGATGAAAACATTTGTTCAAATTGACGGACAAAATGGACGACGCCATGTTTACAATCAAACGGAACGCCGGATATCGATTTTGCAGGAAAAACAGGCTGGTCCCCCGATTGCACAATGTGTATAATATAAAGCGTTCGCGGCGACGGGATGTTATTTTGCAGGTCACAATACAATAATTCTGGTAATCGCCGAATTCGACCGGACGGAGATGGAAAAAAATCGCCGAACTCGGAACTCGACGGGGAAAAATTAACAAAAAAGGCAAATATTGGCTAATAAGTTTTTGGGTCGGCCCCAAAAAGATAGGGTCGGTCGGGTGACCGGAAACACAACTATTTTTCTTTTTGGCCTTAGGATGATGGCTTTGTAGACATCAAATGATGTGTACTATTTCTTTAAAAGAAAGCTGCTTACAACTCATACAAATTTATTAGTAATATAATACTTTGGAAACAATTTTTATTTTTAACAACAAAAGAACTTGATTTGGTTAAGTGAAAAAGCAAAATGCCTGTTACTGTGTCTGTAAATAACTAAGACAAGTTAAGTTTCCTCTAATGCTTATTGCCTTTTTTATACGCCCGTCTATGACGGGACGTATTATGGTATACCCCGCGTCCGTCCGTCCGTCTGTTAATGTCGTACGCTACGTCAAATATCCTTTGACAGATTTTCTTCAAATTTTAACACAATCTTAATATTGATAAACCCTGATCCCCTTTCGTTTTTGACGGAATTCTGAATTGTCGTTCCAGAGTTATGGGACTTTGTTCGTCAAAATTTCGTTATTTCATTGAATGTCCTACTGTAGCTCAAATATCCTTCGATGGATTTTTTTCAAATTTCAACACAATCTTAATATTGATAAACCCTGATCCCCTTTCGTTTTTGACGGAATTCTGAATTGTCGTTCCAGAGTTATGGGACTTTGTTCGTCAAAATTTCGTGATTTCCATGCTCATGTACTTATAAAATAAACCATGTATTCAAATACAAATAAACTGAAGTAAAAAAATGATTCAAAGGGTTATTTATTACCTTACTACTTCATTGGCGAACGACGGGCGTATCATGCGCTCATGGCGCAGCTTTTATTTATAAGGTTAAACCCTTTTGCAGGTGCATAATAACTCCTTTGCAATTATGTTACAAGGATGAAACCTACTTTCAGGTTGTCATGGAGTTTAGGGTTACCGGGAGTGTGACTGAGCCAGCATTCAACCACAACAAACATGGTGTCACGCAGGAAATGTTGCAGGACTGGCTAACACTACTCATGAATAAAAACGCAGAAGATGTCACCGCTGCTCAACCAGATATGGTTAGTTTTGCAAACTTTCTATGCTGAATTATTATGCAGATGAAATATGTAGCCGGAAGTTTTGTTTATCCTTTATATTACTAAAGAAAACAGTAAGCCTAAACCAGGGCCCTCAATCTATCAAATCTGCCGCCGAATTTCGGCGGCAGTCCCCCACCTGAAAAGTATACTTTTTTCCTCTTTTGGGGGGAAAAATTCCCCCTAAAAAAAAAAAAAGATTTTTTTTTTTTTTTTTTTTTTAATAGAAAGATGTGTCTCATGATTATAATATCTCAATTCTATTTCAATTTAATCTTTTTAAACATACTAAATTATGAAAAATGCAATGAATATATTGCAAACATGTACAAATGAAATAATGAGAGAGTAAGTAAAAAATTCCCCCAAAAAGGGAAACGCCGCGAAAAATTCCCACTCCTAAGGGCTGCGGACCCCTTCCCCCAAAGTAGTGTGAGGGCCCTGCCTAAACGTGATAAGTTTGTATATATTACGAAATAACACAAAACTGTTGTGTTTATATATATAAATTTCATTTTAAGAATAAAGAATACTGTTCAGGGAATAATCTACATGCGCATCCCGCTTCTATGACGCACAAATATCGAAATAGACAGTTTTAAAATATGTGCGTCCACTTGGACACATTGCTGAAACGAATCCGTTAACGCATACGCGAATCACGATAAGTACGAACCATCTTGGGTATGAGTCAAAAGTGTAGCGATGAACGCTGAGTTTAACCGAATGAGGCTTGAAGACTGCAACAAGTCTTTTGATTGGCTCTAGTCGAGCCGCTGCTGTATGGCAAGCGGTTCGACGCATAATCCCAAGAAACTAGGTTTCTCATGAGAACCTAGGTTTTCAAATGAGAACCTAGATTCTCATGAGAACCTAGGTTTTAAAATGAAAACCTAGGTTCTTGTGAAATACTAGGATACCAAACGAGAACTTAAGTTCTCAGAATGAGAACCTAGGTTCTCATGAGAAGTTCTATGTGTCTATGAGAACCTAGGTTCTCATGAAAAACCTAGTTTCTCATGAGAACCTAGGTTCTCAAACGTAAATTAAGGTTTTCAAATGAGAACCTAGGTTCTCATGAAAACCTAGGTTATCATGAGAACCTAGGTTCTCATGAGAAACCTGGTTTGTTGGGATTTCATAAACCTTGTTTCTCATGAGAACCTAGGTTCTCATGAGAACCTTGGTTCTCATGAGAAATCTAGTTTCTTGGGATTATGCGTCGAACCGCTTGCCATAATTTACCTCTACTTGTCTCCCATCTTGGTACACGCTGGCGGCATATGTGTAAAATGATAAGAAATATGCGTGAAACCGTGAATGTTACTCCCCAAGAACATTTTTTGAACAATGTTCAGACAATGCTCAGTAATATTCTACGAAACTTGAATAGCGGAATGGGCAAAGACGACAAATTCGCAGCCAGGGCATCTTTAATTGTAAAAATTATTTTGAGACTAAAAATTGAAACAATTCAGATCAATCGTTACATAATACTTTGTTACAGCATTAAATGAGTTTCAGATATTCAGTTCCCTTGTTTGTGCCTCAAACGACTGTACGGTACAGTTTTCTATTTTAAGTATGTCTGTGATATAGTAAGCAATCATTATGGTATAAATAAAAGTTTTATCTCTATTGATAATGTGTAATAATGTTTTATTCAATCATAAGATATCGACAAAACTGCAAGAAAAACTTATGCACTAAAGACTTTGCAAACATATTTCAATAACTTGAGATATTTGCAAAAATAAAGTTCTTAACGGCTTGTTTTCATTCTGTCCAGCCCGTGTGTATGAGAACCTAGGTTCTCTGAGAACCTAGGTTTTCAGAGAACCTAGGTTTTCATGAGAACCTAGGTTCCATGAGAACCTAGGTTCTCATATTGAGAATATAGGTTCTCTGAAAACCTAGGTTCTCAGAGAACCTAGGTTCTCAGAGAACCTATGGTTCCCAAATGAAAACCACAGATATGGCAAGCAGTTTGACGCATAATCCCAAGAAACTAGGTTTTTCATGAGAACCTAGGTTCTCATTGTGAGAACCTTGGTTCTCATTCTGAGAACCTAGGTTCTCATGAGAACCTAGGTTTTCAAATGAAAACCTGTGTTTTCATGAGAACCTAGATTTTCAAATGAGAACCAAGGTTCTCATGAAAACCTAAGTTCTCATTTGAAAACTTGGGTTCTTGAAGCCATGTGCAATCTTCAAGCGAGAACCTAGGTTCTCATTCTGAGAACCTAGGTTCTCATGAGAAACCTAGTTTCTTGGGATTATGCGTCGAACCGCTTGCCATACTGCTGTATAATACAAACCAATTAAAATCGACCTTTTAAATAGAGTGTTTTATGATATTTTCTAGAGTCCCCGGATGAAAACCTGCTTTAACTTTTTGTAACTTAGTCATAAATAATACAGAAAAAATGCCTCCGAAATAAGGTGTTAAAACAAACAACTCTAAACTTTAATAACGGTAGGTCAACGGCTCGCAATTCGGACGTTAACAATAATATTTTCAAGCTCGCAATTCGGATGTTAACAATAATATTATCATCGATTTGAATCAAGTTGAAATGTTGTAACAGGTTACATTCATGTAACAGATAATGTAATAGCCTATGTGAAGGCAAACAAGATTTAACAAGTTTAATGCAAAATATAGTTATTGAGCTAGTGTGATTTAGAATAATTTTCTTCACTACGTGGTATCTTTCAAAATTTGGGACCCATTCTTTTTCAAGGTGGACTCGTTAATTTTGGCCTGGGACTCATTGGTCTAAAATCTGCGAGTTCAGGGACCCATAGATAGTAAATTCTAGATTATTTCCTGCTGTTATTTTAATGTTTGTTTTTAGTTTGGTTTAAAGCTGTTCTTATTGTGGGACATGGTCTTCTTTATTTCAAAATCTATTTTAACTATATATTTTTTAAATTAAATTTGTAAAAAAAAATGGTCATAATGGATACTTAAATTCATTATTTGATCATGTGCTGTGTTTAACTTATTCTTAAATCTTTGTTCTGATTTACCTGAAATTTGAATGAAATACATAAATACACATTTTCAAAAGTGGATTGAAACAAGATTTGGCATACATTAATTTTTTGTTAAAAAAATGTCTATGCAATTATCAAATTGATGACCAGTAACGTCCAGTAGCAAAATTTTGATTAGGAAGCAGACAATACAAAATAAATAACCATTAGCAAAATTTTGATTTAACAAAAGACAATAAACATATCATGTTTCAGGGTGCTTCGATAAAGAAAGAAAGTGTGCAGTTCTTGTTCCAGACTTGTGACAAACTGAAAATGTCTCCAGAGGTGAAATACCTCAGTCTTGAGCTTTTTGACAGGTAAAGCCTTCATGTCTACAAAAATATCATATTTAAGTCACTGTTTTTAGCATGAGTGTGTAATCCAAATTGTTATGATGTTGTCATAGACTGTAAACTCAACTAGTGGTTCTTCATTTGTGTGTCTCTGTGTAAATTAAATCACAATTTAAACTCATCGAAAGCTACATGTACTTTGTAAACGGTGAACCGAGATACATAAAGGTAATTTGTATGTTTTGGGGTTTTAAGTGCATTTTTTCTCAATTAAGGGATATTTTTGTACATAAAATATGTTAATTCCTCTAATATCTGACAAAATATCATGCAATATTACCCATTCATGATATTACCCTGAAAACAAAAACAATTTTTTTGTATATATTGCTTGTGCATATATGTAATATGATATAATACAATTGTAATTTTGGCTGTTCTATTATTTCTAGAAATAATTCTAATACAATATTTTGGTAAAGAGATATTATTAAGGGTAGGCTTATAAGTGTCATTGATTTAAACTGCTATGTTTTTGAGGCAGGCTACAGGTGCAGTGTCTAATTCTACCACTTTTCTTTATCCACCTCCCAATCCATAATAGCATCTATACAGATGACGCTTATTTTTAAGTGTTTTTTTCACCATTTTGGGAATGGGGACTGGTCCTTTTGGATTGGGAAAAATCGCGGCGTTTTGACCAAAAAATTAGTGTTGTTTTTATGCTAACTAATGCTTCAAAAATGAGAATAAGTGTTTTAAATATTAAATTTAATAAAGTGTTACTTGTTGAGTTGGATCAGAGATTAACTAAATTTTGAACAAAAAACAAAATATATATTTTTTTAAACTTTAAGGTCCCAATTGGGAAAAACATAAACTTTTTTCCATTGAGAATGAGGCCGGAAAACAGATTTTGAACAAAAAAAACACTGATAACAGCATCTATACATATGGCAATTTTTTTTTGTCCATCAATGGAGACATTCCTTAATAACACTCACCAATGTTAGTTTTGATACATTGATTTATTCAATACTAACTTAAATATGCATGTATTGCCTGTAAACTCTGTAGGTGTGAAGTGGGACGCCTTCAACCTTCGCAAACCTTTTCATTAGGAAAATAAAATGTATTGTCATTGAACAAAAAATAAATGAATAAAATAAATAAATATTAATTTATTTGTTTTCTTAATTACTTTGAAAGGTAATACATGTATTAATCTATGTAGCATTCTGTGCATACACAATACGGAGGCCCGCATTTTTACCTTAATAAAATTGAATTATATTGTTACGGGTGGAAAAAAATGTATAATGTGTTTTATGTTCTAATTTAAATGTGGAAAAAATGAACATGAAGCAGCTAGGTGCACTTTTATAATAATGAAATAAAATATACAGCGTTAAAAAATATGCATTACTTTGGGGACCCATCAGTGCTCAGCTGTTTAAGTGACCTGTCTCAGCAATATTCAGAAGCATTAAAATACATTGAATCAACATAGGTAGACCAAACTTGCTCAAAAAAATTTTCAGGCGTATAGATTATTATTGCATTAAAAGATGTCACACTATCAGCTTGGTAACGTTAGACGAGAGGTTGTGTGGCGGCCTAGTTAGTTCAGTTGGGAGAGCACTAACTCTGAAAACAAGGTTCAAGTCCCAGACTTGTTGCACAATTTTCTCGTCCTGTGATTCGCCATCAAGCATGGGGCCATTACCTTACCTGGATATGCTTTAAGAGGCATATGGTTATTTGAATAACATTTGTATTGCTGCATATTTAAGTGGGGTCGAATGGCACAGTATGAACTTGTTCATGTTTGAAGATTGTTTGTGTGGTAGCTTGGTTAGCTTAGTCTGGTGAGCTATCGCCCTGAAACCAAAGTGTTCGAGCGTTGAGTCCTGGAATGGTCACACAATTTTCTCTCCCTTTGAAATTAACTATAGTCAGGGGCGTTGGAAGCAAATTGACTTTGGGGCGGCAGAGGGGATGGGTATAGGAGGGGGTTACAGGGGTCCGGGCCTCCCCTGGATTTTTTTTTCAAATTTTAGCATCAGCTGGCGCATTCTGGTGCGTTTTTATGCCTGATAACTGACCTTATACACCTCTATTGCTGGCATATTCTAAATGCCACAATTTTGTGACAGATAGTGGATGAAGAAGTGATCCCTATATGTCGCAGTTTGTACTTTGTAGCAGGCGACACAACAATAGGGATCATTTTATGTCAATACTGATTAAACTGCTTAAAGTCAAATTAAGAATATTAACATATCGCATGAAACATACAACTATAATATCACAAGACAATCAAATGTGAACGCTATCGCAATTAATTATGGTAATTTGCTTATATAGTCTTTTTAGCTCACCTGATTGCTCAGGTGAGCTTTTGTGACCGGTCTTTGTCCATCGTATGTCCGTCCGTCAGTCCGTTAATATTTGCTTGTAAACACTCTATAGGCCACATTTCTTGTCCCATTTTCATGAAACTTGGTCAGAAGCTTTGTCCCAATAAAATCTCGGCCGAGTTCGAAACTGGGTTGTGCCAGGTCAAAAACTAGGTCACTAGGTCAAAAAAAGAAAAACCTTGTAAACACTGTAGAAGTCACATTTCATGCCCAATCTTCATGTAACTTTGTTAAAATGTTTGTCTTAATTATATCTTGGTTGAGTTCAAAAGTGGTTCCGATCCGTTGGAAAACATGGCCGCCAGTGGGCGGGGCAGTTTTCCTTATTTGGCTATAGAGAAACCTTGTAAACACTCTAGAAGTCACAATTTTTGCCAAATCATCATGAAAGTTGGTCAAAACATTGTTTCAATCGATGTCTCGGACGAGTTTGAAAATGGTCAAGATCGGTGAAAAAACATGGCCGGGGCATTTTTCTCTATGTATATAGTGAAAACATGTGCACAGTAGAAGTCACATTTTTGGCCCAATTTTCATGAAATTTGCTCAGAACATTTGTTTCCTTGATACGAGAGTTGAGTTCAAAAATGGTTCCGGTCAGTTGAATAACATGGCTGCTGGGAGGGGGGCAGTTTTCTCAATATGCCCCCCCCCCAACCCCTTTCGAAGAAGAGGGGGTATATTGTTTTGCTCATGTCGGTCCCTCCGTCCACCAGATGGTTTCCGGATGATAACTCAAGAGCGCTTATGCCAAGGATCATGAAACTTCATAGATACATTGATCATGACTCGCAGATAACCCCTATTGATTTTCAGGTCACTAGGTCAAAGGTCAAGGTCACGATGACCCGAAATAGTAAAATGGTTTCCGGATGATAACTCAAGAACGCTTAGGCCTAGGATCATGAAACTTCATAGGTACATTGATCATGACTCGCAGATGACCCCTTTTGATTTTCAGGTCACTAGGTCAAAAGTCAAGGTCACGGTGACTTGAAAAAGTAAAATGGTTTCCAGATGATAACTCAAGAACGCTTATGCCTAGGATCATGAAACTTCATAGGAACATTGATCATGACTCCAAGATGACCCCTATTGATTTTCAGGTCACTAGGTCAAAGGTCAAGGTCACGGTGACCTGAAATAGTAAAATGGTTTCTGGATGATAACTCAAGATTGCTTATGCCTAGGATCATGAAACTTCATAGGTACAATGATCATGACTTGCAGATGACCTCTATTGATTTTCAGGTCACTAGGTCAAAGGTCAAGCTCACGGTGACCTGAAATAGTAAAATGGTTTCTGGATGATAACTCAAGAACGATTATGCCTAGTTTCATGAAACTTCATAGGTATATTGATCATGACTCGCAGATGACCCCTATTGATTATCAGGTCACTAGGTCAAAAGTCAAGGTGACAGTGCCAAAAAACGTATTCACACAATGGCTGTCAAGTTCACGGTGACTCAACTTAGAAAAATGGTTTCTGGATGATAAATCAAGAATGCTTACGCCTAGGATCATGAAACTTCATAGGTACATTGATCATGACTCGAAGTTGAAATAATGATGAAACTTGACCAGGATGTTTGTCTGGACAATATCTAGGTCAAGTTTGACATTTGGTAAAGATTGAATGAACGGACTCCTCTCAGGTGAGCGAACTAGGGCCATCTTGGTCCTCTTGTTTAATTTTCACATTGACCGTCAATCATACAGGTACCACAAGGTCATTTTTACATTGAATACTGAACACTAGCCGGCAACCATATAGCCTAGGTACCACAAGGTCATCACACTTAAAATTTTCCAAATGTAGACATCTGTGTTTCCTTATACTGGACAATTTCATTTTCGACTTGGCGTAAATGGATTATCTTTATAAAAGAGACCGATCAATTAACAACATAATTGACATGTACATTGACTGCGGGCAGGTGATAACAATCAACAATACACGTGTCATAACCGCGAAAGCTTGATAACCTTGCTTCGTGGCAAAGATATTTTCAAATATACTGGTATTGAAATAATAAAAAAATGAAGACAGGTCTTTGCCGAAATTTCATTTTTTGCCGAAAATATTGGGGCAGCGTCTGCCGCCCCTGCTGCCCCTGCCGCCCCTGCAGCCCCAGCTCCTATGCCTCTGATAGTTTGTAGCTCCTCTACTCTGCAGGAAATCATTTACACTGCGGGGAATTACGTGGTTTTATTTTGATATGGAACACGGAAAATGGAGGGGGCATTGTCCGGTAAGAGTATTATTTTTTCTTCTTGTACCTAAATGTTTGATTTAAAATTGCTAAGATGTAGCCTATCATATGCGGAATCGAATTCCACGTGTAATGGTACCTTACATTTCATTTATTACTGAGTAATTTTCTCGCTTACCCTTTGAATTCGTACACATGCATATGCATGACAGTGACAGTTTTCACGGATTTAAATGAATTCTTCACAAATATAGTTAATATCGACATTCTTCAAATCCTTTTCTTATCAAATATAAACCAGGTTTTCTATACATTACAAACAAATTGTCTAAGAGTCTGAAAACTTGGCAGTTTCTGCATAATAAATCACAACACAAAAATAATATGTTTCACGGAATACAAATTAATTATATGTTTTACCTTAATTGTATGATATGTACAGGCGAGAAAAAAAACGTCAGATATTTTCAGAATAATGCAACATTTAAATATAATTCCAGTTTTACTATAACCATATTTTTTGTGATAAATATGACAAGGCATGTAATTTTTTGTACAAATGACATACATGTATCTGGTGAAAGCTGGTTTTGTATCATTTTTAAGAGTTTAGATAAATACATGTTTCACAAATACTAATTATTATCCCCACGCTTTTTGAAAAAAAGGTGGGGATATTGTGGTTATCTCCGCCGTCCGTCCGTCCGTCTGTCCGTCCGTCTGTCCGTCCGTCCTGGCCACTATCTCCTCCTACACTAAAAGCACTAGAACCTTGAAACTTACACACATGGTAGCTATGAGCATATGTGCGACCCTGCACTATTTGGAATTTTGATCTGACCCCTGGGTCAAAAGTTATAGCGGTTGGGGTGGGGCCGCGTCAGAAATTATCACTCATTTTTTTAGGTTATTTTACATTTACTTCTTTATTTCTACACCGATTCACTTCAAATTGATACTGGACCTCTCTTATGACAATACGGTCAATCTCAACCATGCATGGCCCCATTCCCAACCCTGGGGCGCCCCGCCCACATAGGCCACACCCACCAAAAATTTCCATTTACTATAATTTTTTCATTTCTACACGGATTCACTTCAAATTGATACTGAACTTTTGTTATGACATTAGGGTCAATCTCAACTATGCATGGCCCCAATCCCAACACTGGGGCGCCCGCCCACATAGGCCACACCCACCAAAAAATTCCATTTACTATAATTTTTTCATTTCTACACGGATTCACTTCAAATTGATACTGAACTTCTCTTATGACATTATGGTCAATCTCAACTATGCATGGCCCCATAACCAACCCTGGGGCCCCGCCCACATAGACCACACCCACCCAAAATTGCCTTTACTATAATTTCTTTATTTCTACACCGATTCACTTCAAATTGATATTGAACTTCTCTTATGACAATACAGTCAATCTCAACTATGCATGGCCCCATTACCAACCCTGGGGCGCCCCGCCCACATAGACCACACCCACCCAAAATTGCCTTTTACTATAATTTCTTCATTTCTACACCGATTCACTTCAAATTGATACTGAACCTCTCTTATGACAATACAGTCAATCTCAGCTATGCATGGCCCCATTACCAACCCTGGGGCACACCTAGGTCAAACATTCGGCGTGGGGATACGCGTCGGCCTCTGCCGCGCCATTTCTAGTTTTAATACTTTGAGGTGCTAGTAAAAATTATTGTTTATTAATGAACATTGTGAAAGCATTAAAAAGTCCACATGATTTTTGTGTTTTCAAATATCAACTGTAATATCATTTGGATGAAAAAGAGCTTGTTGTCCTACAGTATTCTTACTGTACTTAAAATACAAAAATCTTAACGTTTACAGGATCCTCATTTATGCAATTTATAAGTACACCATTAACAATTAAAAGAAAACGCGTGAGAAAAAAAAACCTAAAAAGAAGTAAGAATTAAATGTCGTACCATATAAGAAGGATGTGATAAAATCTTATTATTTTATTTGACCGAAAAAATCCGGTTAACAATCTTTAGAATTTCCGCTCGTTTATTTAATAGCAAAAAATTAACTTACTTTCATAGCATGTACATGTATATAACTTAACTAAAATTTCGCTTTATAGCAATTTTAGTGAAAACAAATATGTTTTTAATTCGTTTAAGTGAAACTGTACATTTTATTTTTGTCCGCTGCAATTAATTACTTAAAGGACAATTTTACGTTTTGTTTTCTTCAGAAACCACGTGTTCGACTGTGTACATAAAAAGATCAAAAGGGAAGAAAGAAGATGGGCTCAGTGTTTTCCTCACGGACGTCTTTATAGTTCGGGCATCTTGGTGTACGTTGGGGAAAAAGCGCGAAGAAATGAGTAAAAAATCCTGCCATCTGATAAGATGGGCATAAATTAACGAAAATAAAGGACAGTATGGCAGAAAAATAATTTTGAACTGACAATTTTCAGAAACGGCACTTAAGTTTACAAATTAAAACTATTCAAAATCAGTGTTACATTTTATTCACATTTTGTTTGTCATCCCTACGTCTTATATTTAAGCGTTGTTCAAGTTATTATCACATTAAGGTGTGCATTGTTCTGAATGAAACATTCCCTTCGATATTTGATATCAAAGAAGTGTGTTGGGAATATTCATCCAAATGTTGAACAGATTTTCAATTAAATGCTGGTATGTAATTATATATTTTGTTGCATACAAACCAATTTTGTAATTATATTATTTTGTAACATTGTCGTGTACTCAATATGCAAGATTAAATTATATACGTTCAAACGGATGTGGGCTTAGTAAAGCTGTTAAAATGTTAACTGCCGCCGTAATTTGGATGTCTTATAAATTGCTGTTTCTTAATGATTGTACAATAACAAAATGCTAACTTGATTTATTTGTTTCAAACAATAATAGGAAACATGGATTTGAGTTTATGTGCTCACTAATCAGCAATATTATAGATAATTAAATTAAATCACAGTGTTAATCATGAGAACATGTTGAAATATCACAACAAAATCACCATAATCACCTTTAAAAAATAAAATAAAATAATAGACAGAAGGTAATTAAAGCCTATCACTCTCCCGGGGGATAACCATGGCGACATGGCTGTGTACAAATTGCACCTAGACGATCAATTGAAATAAATCACTTATTAATCACTTAAATCAATCATTGGTTTAAAATTTGGTGCACAATCAAAAACTTGAAAATCAAAGTAAAAAACATACAACACAAATAGCGTTTACTTGTTTAAGCTTTTTCTTAAGCTGATGGCGTATTATTTCTTGCAACTTCATTAGTATTTCCCTTTTTATCATGTTGCAAAATTTCTAATGCCTATACAAATTCGGCTTGTGAGTGTATGTCGTTCCTCATTTGCATGCATGATTCTTGGTCCCAAGATGCATAGCCATGTGATCATCATATTGGTCTCGTCTATTCAGTTGATGTCCGAATGTGCCACATTTAAACGTCGCTTCTTGATGGTGTGTCATGTGCGCTCTTTGGTCTGCCATTATTGCGAAAGACCTCCCACGTGTCTGGCAGGCAAAATCTTTAGTTTCCTTATGTGCTGCGCATCTACAAGAGAAAATACCAGTTTGCGTATGAAAACATACAAGGAAAAACAAGAGATTTACACGTTGGACTTGGGTGCCTCACATTCTTGTACACTTCAACACCGTTATTTCGAACACCGATAATCCGAAGTCACCGTTATTTCGAAGTATTTTTCGGGTCCCGATTTTGATTCTTGTTTGTTTAATGTAAATTTCATTGCTAATCCGAACTTCGTTAAACTGAAGAAATCGTTATTTCGAAGTGAATCTGTCGGTCCCAACACTATAATTCGCACCTAATTATCAATCATTAATTCGAAGTCAAAACTGCAAAATACTGAGCGTAATTTCACACCTTTGTCGTGGCGCGTCAAAAGCCGATAATTACACCTTTGTCGTCTGTGCGAACGCCGGTGTTCAGAGAGACATCGCGTATTATTTTTAAAAAAAGGTTAATTCATTTCCGAAAATGTTTTCATATGTATGTATGTCTGATAATTTGTGTTATTCGTTTTATTTTATATGTTCTGTAATTAGAGAAAAATAAAACAAAAAAAGAATCGTTTTATCCCCCCGTTTGTTACGAGTAGAAATCTATTGCTATCTGACTAGTTTACGTTTTTAAGTAAGCATGTAACCGAACCATGCGAATGCCACAACGTTTTATTTTTAAGGATTCAAAGAAGTCTTCTTTCAAATGTTTATTTCGAATTATCGTTAATCCGAAGTTTTTTTAACGGTCCCGACGACTTCGAAATAACGGTGTTGAAGTGTAGTTCGATACAAAACATTGCTGTAAAAACCATTAAACAACAGTTCATATTTTACAGAGTGACTTGATGTTTCATGACGCAAAAGATAGTAGATTTAACTTGATTCAATGCGAATGTTTTTAAACTTTTGCCATTCTAGAAGATACGCAATTTGTCACATCCGCCACTAAAAAACGGTGCAACGAAATTTGAGTATTGTTTCGAAACTTATGTCCTTATGGATCAGAAATGACAAAACACAATCGAATAAACCTTGTGTTTTTTTTTTCGAAAATGCTTTGTACTTATTGAGTAAACATTCCGTGCGTTGTCAATGTGTATGTACATTTCTCATCAGCAAAGCAATTGCAAGAATGGTAAATATTTTACCGATTTCGAAACAATTTTGGTTGCAATGTGTCGGAATAATGGGCTATAAACAGTTCTAAAATACAATGGTCCAGAATATCGTACATATTCCAAATGATGTTTTTCGAATTTCTCGTGCAATAATATGATATGACCTATGTTATTTTATGAAATGAATGACACAATGCCATTATTCTGTGAAAACTATCATTGTATATAATTCACTTGGAAATAAATTCAAAGAGTGTATGAGAAAAGTAGGTAGTTAATTTATAAAAGTAAGATATCATTACACGCGGATTTCGATTCAGCAAAGTAAGATATCATTACACGCGGATTTCGATTCAGCATATGATAGGCTACATCATTTCAAGCTTACATCTCGAATTTACCGAGACAATGCCGCCGCCATTTTCCGTGTTCCATATCAAAATAAAACCACGTGATTCCCCACAGTGATTTAGATTCTTCCACATTTTATTTTAATATGAATTGTCAGTATAAATTAAAAACTATTTTTATCAATACTCCTCCCTTTTTATACACACTTGCATTTTTGCAATGTCAATTAAAACAAGAAATATCTTTAAAAAAGATATACGGCTTTGATTGTGGTTGCAGTTAATGAAAGGTAAAGGCTTCAAAGAATGAGATCAAAGATAGCGAATGTCTTTTTCTGTGCAGTTCTTAGCTGCAGCAAACGCAGTACGGGATGATACGCGGAGTTTTCGCGGCTTATTTTACATTATTACATATTGCTGGTCATAAACGTAAGGATACAAAACAGAAAACCAAAAGAAGAATGGAAGTGAAATTAAAACATATGAGTCAACCGGCCACACTCGAAGTATCCATATATATTTTAAATATTTATACGCGCGTTCTTCGAACAAACCTGTTTTAGTGGTTTGTCTGGCGTTGCTATTTGATTTGATTTGTAACAGTATCGAGAATCATTGCGCTCATGCTTAATTCATTAGTCAATATGATGGCATAATTCTTGTTAAATTAATTAAAAATAATATTTATCATGGTATTGTTGTAAAACACATTAAGAATCTATTATTGACATACCATATGATATCGCTGGATATCTTCATTTAACATCTGTCTGGTCTAAAAAAAATTCCAGTTCACCTATTTCACGCTATAGCGTCTTTATTATGTAACGATTATTTTCCTGGCCGCGAACTCCGATCAGCACATAGGGTAGAGACGCAGCGATGACCTGTATGTAAACTCTGACATTCACACACAGTGGCCGCAAATTGACCCGATATACCTCGCGAGTTGAAATGCAATGCATTAAAGTGAGTCTTCGCTTCAACTGCTCTCTATACTTTAACATGTTAACATGTTTACAGGAATATGGAAGTTAGTAATAAATATGAGAAAATAGCCTTTAAGTGCAAACGTTCTCGCGCTGAAAATCTTCTGAAAATAAAAGGTGGACGCACAAACTGTATTGATGTCGAGATTGAGTGTAAAACTGTTCTATCTATTAAGCCTTTTCATTAGATATAAAATTGTTTCATGCTGAACACGCAGTAAAACAGTGTTACAAAGACGCTGACATGTTTGCAATGTACTGGTCGTATTCTCAAATCAGCCAATGCAGTAAATGAAGTGTATTCATCTGTACTTGGCCGCGGGAAGTTTTATTTGAATTCTATTGGACGCTAACAAAGGTCAGGCTAAGGTGAAAAGCTGGCTTAATACAGCTTACGCTGAAAAAAACAAAAACAAAATGACATCAGGTTCCAGTTTGATAGATCAGTCAAAGTGATTTCAAAGTTGTTGTCAAATACAGTGAAGCTATTACGCTATTGAATGCACATACAGTGACTACATTAGAAACTTGTTTGCATTTATTTGTGAACTTAAATGTTTTAATTGTACTATTGTTGTGCATTTACCATGCTGCATAATGCATTAATTATTTGTTGATCAAAAGTTAAATCCAGGGTTTAAGCACATGCATTTTACTGAACAATTTCTTGGAATGTCCAATACTTCTTTCACAACATAAGGCTCCCACAATGGTTTGTTGTGGTAGAAGCCACACTTATATTCCTTCTTTATATATTAAGAACCAAATTACAAGGCTTAGTAATTTTTATGTCCCCCACCACTATAGTGGGGGACATATTGTTTTTGCCCTGTCTGTTGGTTGGTTGGTTTGTTGGTTGGTTGGTTGGTTTGTTTGCCCCAACTTTAACATTTTGCCATAACTTTTGCAATATTGAAGATAGCAACTTCATAATTGGCATGCATGTGTATCTCATGGAGCTGAACATTTTGAGTGGTGAAAGGTTAAGGTCATCCTTCAAGGTCAAAGGTCAAATATATAGCTTTAAAGCGGCGCAGAAGGGGACATAGTGTTTCTGACAAACACATATCTTGTTTTTATCAATTCTTGACAGTGATTATAGTCAACTTAAAGTAGCCAAAGCATATCACATTCTAAGATTTTTCAGTGTGTATTTTTAAAAACCCTAAAAATTTAACCTGAAATAATCAAATCATAAAAAACAAATTGCATTAATTGCTAGTTGTACATTTGAAGGGCATTAGTTCTCAGTCTGTATAATTCAATTAAAACTTTGAATGGTACATTTACGTTTTCTCATTACACAAGACCAAGGAAAGGTTCCAAGCCTACATAAAACAAAGAAGTTAACCTTTGAAGCTGTGCTTAATTAAAATTACCAGTGCAGGGCTAGCTGGCTTTTCCAATATTTAATAGTGGGGTAAATTGCTGCAGTGTTACCATCTCCTCAAAATTTTATCAGCTCTCAGACAAAACCGGAATATTTGCCCTTATAAAATATTCAGGTGAAGTACAAATTTTCTTGCCTGTAAATTAGAGTTTGGGTCATTAATAGTAACTTGATAACCAGACCTTATAGTCAGTAATTATATTGGGATATTAGTGGACACATGTGACTGAAACACAGAAAAAAACATTCAAGAAATGAGCAAATCCCTCTAGGGAATCGAGAAAACGTGTGCATTTATTGTGGTTCCACTGTGCAGAATGCACAGGCTTATTAGTTTCTTTCAAATGAAAAAATCAATAAAAGGCGAAAGTGTCTTCCCTGAATAGCCTGTGCATAGTGCATAGGCTTATATGGGACCACTCTTTATACATATGTATTTAGCCCCTTTATTCCAGAGCATGGCACATATGTTTTATTAATCCCCTTTACTCTTTTTACGAGCGTAGGTTCATGCTCCAGCATGTAAATGATCTGCATCAGCACGTGTTGAAGTCTGGCAACCTGAAGACACGTGACAAGGACTGGCTCGACATCAAGAAACGTGTGAGCAACCAAGTGGTCCTCCGCATCATCACGTGCATACAGATTGCCAGCAAGCTTACATCACATTATCGGGTAGGGCGAGAGAAGTTGGGTCAGAGACCAGTTAAAGGCAGAAATTAACTTTGGGTTGGGCTGAGTTGTTACAGGGACCGGTAGGGGAGGCGGAATTTTACTTCTGGTGTCAAATCAACAAATTAACAGATCTTGGCAGATTTTAATAAAGTATCTAAAATTGCTTTTTGGGGGTATAATA
Source organism: Dreissena polymorpha (assembly GCF_020536995.1). Taxonomy (NCBI): domain Eukaryota; kingdom Metazoa; phylum Mollusca; class Bivalvia; order Myida; family Dreissenidae; genus Dreissena; species Dreissena polymorpha. The sequence goes on from NC_068359.1 coordinate 77,080,837, forward strand.
ACAGATAAATTAGAAAAATCAGGTGGTTTGGTGGAAGCTCGTAAGAAAAAGTTAAGTGCAATTTTCAAAACTTCTTTTTTGAGTCCATATATCTATGCGTTTTGAATTTATATGTTGTTTAATATTTAAGTCCATAGATCTATGGGTGATAATTTATATGTTGTTAGATATTTATAACTTTTAAACCATTTAATATTTTGTATATTATACCATGTTCAAATAAATAAGGTGAACATTCTTACTTAGGGAATGCCATATATAGGAAATGAAGGTGATAATATGCATAGGTCTTGATTTCTTTTTTTGAGATTTCACTTAGGGAGCTTTGTGAGTATGGCTGAAATGTGCTTCAGGTCCTAAGCCCACACAGGGCACGAAGGTTCTTGCAGGACGCGGGCCACCGCTACAACACCGAGTCCATAATGCAGTCCGAGCTGAGAGTCATCAAGACTCTGAACTTCAGACTTGCCAAGCACTCTCCACTGGTATACCTGGAAGCCATTCTCGAGTCTTTAGGTAGAAATACTGGGCACTGTAATTGGGTACTCTTGGAAAATGATGCTAAATACACGTGGATAAAGCGTCATTAAGCAGTCTGCACAGGCTAATCAGGGAGACACAATTTCCTCCTTAACTGGATTTTTGATAATAAGAGACTTCCTTTAAACAGAAGTACCATAACAGTGGAAAGTGTTGTCCCTGATTAGCCTGTGCAAGCTGTGAATACACTTCAGGCACATGCAATTAGCCTCTGAAATCTCATATATGTATTTTGACACTATTGTAGTCCCTAAGAAAATCTAATTTTATTTAACACCTTTCTTCATAAATTGAAGTTTTAAAAGCTTCATTTCCATTCCTAAGATATTTATTAGCAAACAGCATTAAACCTGAACAGACAGCAAGTTACTCGCAGGCTGGTCGTATGCTGGCTGCATATGGTCATTTTCACTTTTTGCTTCTTTAAGCAAGATATTGTTATGTTGCAGTTGAAATTCATATTATAAATCACAAATTAATATAGACAGCTCAGTAATGTTATGGAGATAATCATTATTCTAAATTTCCCAACCAATACCAATATTTAATTTTGTTACGTTTAAATATTCAACATACTTATTTTTATTTAAAATAGTGATCATGGAAACATAGAACTAGTTTAACAAAAACATTTTTTTTTTAAATTAACCATATATTTTTAGCTCGACTATTATAATATGAAATATATATAGTGGAGCTATCCTACTCACCCCGGCGTTTGTGTTGGCGTTGGCGTTTGCGTTAGCGTGCAAATGTTAAAGTTTGCGTACTACCCCAAATATTTTCAATGTCCCTTGACATATTGCTTTCATATTTTGCATACTTGTTTACCATCATGACCCCAACCTATAAACATGAGCAGACAACTGTATCAAGCATTTTGACAAAATTATTGCCCCTTTTATACTTAGAATATGCATATTATTGATAAATCTATGTTAAAGTTTGCGTACTACCCCAAATATTTCCGTTGTCCTTTGACATATTGCCTTTATATTTGGCATACTTGTTTACCAACATGACCCCAACCTATAAACAAGAACAGACAACTGTATATGTGTATTTTGACAGAATTATGGCCCCTTTTATACTTAGATAAATGAACATTTTGCTTTAATTGCCATAACTTCTTTATTTATGATCAGATTTTATTAATACTTTAACAAAACAACACTTACCCAATACCACAATGGATTCCACCCAAACAAAACTCCAGGCCCCAACCCAGAATCTCTGCCCCCCCCCCCCACCTCCCCCCAAACAAAAAATTGTTTTCCTTTTTTTTATTTTTGAAAGATCATCTAATAAATGACCACACCCCACATTATACCCCCTCTCATCCCCCCAATTTTTTTTCCCTTTTTTTTTATTTTTGAAAGATCATCTAATAAATTACCACACCCCACATTATACCCCCCTCTCAACCCCCCTACCCCCCCCCCCCCCCCCCAAAAAAAAAAATTTTTTTTTTTGTTCCTTATTTTATTTTTGAAAGATCGTCTAATAAATTGTTGAATATGAACAATTTCCCCATGATGGCTTACGTAATACTGTCAAACACTCGAATAGTCGAGCGCGCTATCCTCTGACAGCTCTTGTTTAAAAGCTCTTTGCTATTCTGATATTATTCTTCGAAAAAAATCGAAGAAAATGCTAATTTTAGACATTCTGCAGACAACATTTTAGCAGACGACAAATTTTCCAGCATGCAAAGGGTTAAGCAGAAAATCATGATTTTAATCTCAAGATTTTAGCATTATTATACCCCCACAAACAGTGAGATGGACACTTTTAGTCTGTCTGTTCATCAGTAGTCAGGACTGAGGGCTTCTTTGGCTAATTTTTATAACAGTTATTTTTTCCATATTCCCAATTGCAAAGTCTTGTATTTCTTAATCCAATTCCCAAATTCCTAAATGATGGGTTGACTTTATGATGTTTGAAAACATAGCTGTAAGAAATTAAGATTGTGAAGTTATATTATGCATTTAACTTATATCTGCAAGTCAAGTTTTTATTGTTTTATGAAGGTTTTATCAATAATTATTCAATTCAAAGTAAATTGGAGCTGAAATTCCTTATTCCCAAAATAGTGTGAAAAAGTCTTGGAATGAATTTCAAGGAAGGAAAATACTTGACTTCAAGATATAAGTTAAATGCATAATATAACTTCAGTTTTTATACGCCCGTCTATGACGGGACGTATTATGGTATACCCCGCGTCCGTCTGTCCGTCCGTCCGTCTGTTAATGTCGTACGCTACGTCAAATATCCTTTGACAGATTTTCTTCAAATTTTAACACAATCTTAATATTGATAAACCCTGATCCCCTTTCGTTTTTGACGGAATTCTGAATTGTCGTTCCAGAGTTATGGGACTTTGTTCGTCAAAATTTCGTGATTTCATTGAATGTCCTACTGTAGCTCAAATATCCTTCGATGGATTTTTTTCAAATTTCAACACAATCTTAATATTGATAAACCCTGATCCCCTTTCGTTTTTGACGGAATTCTGAATTGTCGTTCCAGAGTTATGGGACTTTGTTCGTCAAAATTTCGTGATTTCATTGAATGTCCTACTGTAGCTCAAATATCCTTCGATGGATTTTTTTCAAATTTCAACACAATCTTAATATTGATAAACCCTGATCCCCTTTCGTTTTTGACGGAATTCTGAATTGTCGTTCCAGAGTTATGGGACTTTGTTCGTCAAAATTTCGTGATTTCATTGAATGTCCTACTGTACCTCAAATATCCTTCGATGGATTTTTTTTTTTTTTTTTTTTAGTATCCCTGAAAAATTGAACAAGGTGAGCTTTTTTCTATTCCGATTGTACACTACCACTTACCCATCTACATTTCTCTTTTATTATTGGTCAAAATATCTATAACAGGTTTACTTCAACTCCATATCCTCTAAAGAAATGCATACATATACTCAAAAAAAGATATGGTATGAATGTCAAGGAGACGGCGCTCCATGCTCATGTACTTATAAAATAAACCATGTATTCAAATACAAATAAACTGAAGTAAAAAAATGATTCAAAGGGTTATTTATTACCTTACTACTTCATTGGCGAACGACGGGCGTATCATGCGCTCATGGCGCAGCTGTTTATTTTCAGTAGTTTTGTAGCAATCCTTTATTTTCTCACAGGGAGGAACCATAAACTAAAAATTTAGTAAAAAAATATGACTGGTCTCATCAGAGCTTTAAATTCAAAATGCATTTCATTCATGTTTTAACACGGAACTTACTAAACAGTATAATCTTCTTTTTTTGTCATTTCAGGCCTTCTTGCTACAAAACAGCTCTTTTGAAAGTAATGACCCAACAGATGTTTGGACAATTCATGATTGTAATTATGCCGCCGGATCAACTGATCGCGGGTATCTTGTTTTTGGCCTGTCTGTCTGTCTGTCTGTCATTCTGTCATTCTGTGGGAAACTTAAACCTTGGTTTAAAGTTTTGCATTATTTAATAACTTTTGCAATATTGAAGATAGCAACTTGATATTTGGCATGCATGGGAATCTCATGGAGCTGCACATTTTGAGTGGTGAAAGGTTGAGGTCAACCGTCAAGGTCAAAAGTCGAATATATATGGCTTCAAAGCAGCTTCAAAACTTTAACCTTGGTCATAACTTTTGCAATATTGAACATAGCAACTTTATATTTGGCATGGCATGTGTATCTCATGGAGCTGCACATTTTGAGTGGTGAAAGGTCAAGGTCATCCTTCAAGGTCAAAGTTTTGGCTTGAAAATGGCGCAATAGGGGGCATTGTGTTTCTGACAAACACATCTCTTGTGTACCTCATGACTGTTGTTTTACCATATAACTGTGTTTTTTTTTCAACAAAAGGTGATACATTTGCATGCATTTTATTTTAAAATTATGTTTTGATTCATTTTCATTCAAACAATTTAAGGGGTGGTTGGCCACCAATGAGATATGCATCTAAAATGTGTTATATTAAGCTTTAGTGTTGTCATATGGGTGCTATATGAGCAATGTCACGCAAAAATGGGTTAATCAATATGCATCTAGTGGAGATCAAGATCATGCGCCTCTGTGTAATCTGGTCTTGGGCTTCTGTGTCGACCAATGAAACCAGGGATGAGTGACTTAGTTGGGCTTCTGTGTCGACCAATGAAACCAGGGATGAGTGACCTAGTTGGGCTTCTGTGTCGACCAATGAAATCAGGGATGAGTGACTTAGTTGGGCGTCTGTGTCGACCAATGAAACCAGGGATGAGTGACTTAGTTGAGCTTCTGTGTCGACAAATGAAACCAGGGATGAGTGACTTAGTTGGGCTTCTGTGTCGACCAATGAAACCAGGGATGAGTGACTTAGTTGGGCTTCTGTGTCGACCAATGAAACCAGGGATGAGTGACTTAGTTGGGCTTCTGTGTCGACCAATGAAACCAGGGATGAGTGACTTAGTTGGGCTTCTGTGTCGACCAATGAAACCAGGGATGAGTGACTTAGTTGGGCTTCTGTGTCGACCAATGAAACCAGGGATGAGTGACTTAGTTGGGCTTCTGTGTCGACCAATGAAACCAGGGATGAGTGACTTAGTTGGGCTTCTGTGTGGACCAATGAAACCAGGGATGAGTGACTTAGTTGGGCTTCTGTGTCGACCAATGAAACCAGGGATGAGTTAGTTTGGCTTCTGTGTCGACCAATGAAACCAGAGATGAGTGACTTAGTTGGGCTTCTGTGTCGACCAATGAAACCAGGGATGAGTGACTTAGTTGGGCTTCTGTGTGGACCAATGAAACCAGGGATGAGTGACTTAGTTGGGCTTCTGTGTGGACCAATGAAACCAGGGATGAGTGACTTAGTTGGGCTTCTGTGTCGACCAATGAAACCAGGGATGAGTCAGTTGGGCTTCTGTGTCGACCAATGAAACCAGGGATGAGTGACCTAGTTGGGCTTCTGTGTCGACCAATGAAACCAGGGATGAGTGACTTAGTTGGGCTTCTGTGTCGACCAATGAAACCAGAGATGAGTGACTTAGTTGGGCTTCTGTGTCGACCAATGAAACCAGGGATGAGTGACTTAGTTGGGCTTCTGTGTCGACCAATGAAACCAGAGATGAGTGACTTAGTTGGGCTTCTGTGTCGACCAATGAAACCAGGGATGAGTGACCTAGTTGGGCTTCTGTGTCGACCAATGAAACCAGGGATGAGTGACTTAGTTGGGCTTCTGTGTCGACCAATGAAACCAGAGATGAGTGACTTAGTTGGGGCAAGGGTTGCTCCATAGAAAATAAAACTTATTTTTGCATGCAATAATTGCATATATGGTGATTACAATTCAGTAAAAAAAAGGGGGGGTATTTAAATCTTTTATTTAGTTTTGAATCCTACATATACAATCATGTATTTGCTTTAAAATGTCAGTATAGTTTTAAATTTTAAACTTTGACCTATTAGAATGTGCACTAGTCTATTTAATAACAATAAAACAGTATTACAAAATAAATACAAATTATTGTTTTCCCCAAAAATAAGGCCATTGTGTAGTCTGACATACCGAATCATCGGAATGTTGCCTCATAACTGTGTATGTTGAGAACAAGTCACATACTTGTTTTTCAGACAAGACTACTTAATTTGATCATAAACAGCTTGTTGTTTACATAAATGGAGATTTGAGACAAAAGTTAAATGAGGGAGCACACCTGCCTTATGAACATGTGTCTTGAAATTCAAGAGGGAATGGTTTTCTTTATTTTACCACAATATTTATAAATATGCATATTCATACCTATTTATGTTGTTGTCATCTTGTATGTTTGTCCTCAGACACCTTACAAACTGTGAGTTTTCTCTCATATTTGACTGAAAACTGATTAACAAGGAGTCATTAAATCCTATATTTACATCAAGATGATGTTAATCAGCAAAAACAGTTTGCTTCAGAGTAAGCACACTGAGGTTGTAAAACTCTAGTTTGGTTTCATGAATATTTTGGTAAATATGTTAATAATAGCTTGTGCATGCTTCAGCTATAAATGGAAACATTTTTCCCTTGGGGGATGATTTGAACACGTCAATCATTGACTGCAACACATTGGACAAACACAATACTCAAAGAATGACATGAATTGAATTCAGGCTAAACAAACTGAACTAGTATATTTTAAAAGATTTTGTGAAGCTTTCTGTTAACATTGATAGCAGTTGATATTGGCCCAGTTTCACTAATCTACCTTAGCTTACGCAATTTTTTGATGCATTTTCAACAAATTGTAGTAGCTTCTTGACCTGAATTGTAATCTGTTGAAAGTAATTTGCAGCATCAACAAATTCATTCAATACATTGAAAGAAGCAAGTAATTTGCAGCATCAACAAATTCATTCAATACATTGAAAGAAGCTATTAACTTTGAGTGAACTTAATAATATTTATTTTTCTATAAATTATAATAATGTTAAAATTTTCTAAGGAGTACTTAATAAGCTTAGTGAAACGGCAGCATGGTGTCAACGACTTGTGAGTTAAGGGTCCCCAGTTGGGATAATAATTTCTGAGACATCAAGAACTGTTTTTTTTTTGCAATTCATGTTTCTTATTGCAATGAATCTTTACATTTGATGATCTGTTCTTATGATTGTTACAGGTCACATGGATCCCAGTGCCAATATCCTGAAGCTACACGACCTGGGCATGAAGTTGCTAGACCTTGTATACCTCCAATATGATGATGTCTATTACAAGCTGTACCAGGTGGCTACCGGAGGATCCCCTAGCACCAGCCAACAAATGTAGGTATCTCCATCACCAGTCAACAAATGCAGGTATCTCCCAGCACCAGCCAACAAATGTAGGTATCTCCCAGAACCAGCCAACAAATGTAGGCTTTGCCCAGCACCAGCCAACAAATGTAGGTATCTCCCAGGACCAGCCAACAAATGTAGGTATCTCCCAGCACCAGCCAACAAATGTAGGTATCTCCCAGCACCAGCCAACAAATGTAGGTATCTCCCAGCACCAGCCAACAAATGTAGGCTTTGCCCAGCACCAGCCAACAAATGTAGGTATCTCCCAGCACCGGCCAACAAATGTAGGTATCTCCCAGAACCAGCCAACAAATGTAGGCTTTGCCCAGCACCAGCCAACAAATGTAGGTATCTCCCAGCACCAGCCAACAAATGCAGGTACCTCCCAGCACCAGCCAACAAATGAAGGTATCTCCCAGAACCAGCCAACAAATGTAGGTACTTTCCAACACCAGTCAACAAATGTAAGTACCTCCATCACCAGTCAACAATGTAGATATATCCCATCACCAGTCAACAAATGTAGGTATCTCCCATCACCATTCAACAAATGTAAGTATCTCCATCATCCGCCAATACATATAGGTATCTCCCAAACACCAGTCAATAAATGTAGGTATCTCTCTCAGCAGTAAACAAATGTAAGTACCTCCGTCACCAGTCAACAATGTTGATATATCCCATCACCAGTCAACAAATGTAGGTATCTCCCATCACCATTCAACAAATGTAGGTATCTCCATCACCCACCAACACATGTAGGTATCTCCAAAACACCACTCAATAAATGTAGGTATCTCAATCACCAGTCAACAAATGAAGGTACCTCCATCGCAAGTCAACAAATGTAGGTACATCCAAACACTAGTCCACAAATGTAGGTACCACCCTAAACCAGTCAACAAAAGTAGGTATCTCCAACACCAGTCAACACATCTAGGTACCTCCCAGAACCAGCAAACAAATGTAGGTACCTCCCAGCACCAGTCAACATATGTAGGTACCTCCTTCACCAGCCTACAAAATGTCAGTATCTTCATCACCAGTCATCAAATGTAGGTATATCCATAACCAGTCAACATATGTAGGCATCTCCATCACCAGTCAACAAATGTAGGTATCTCCCAGCACCGGCAAACAAATGTAGGTACTTCCTAACACCAGTCAACAAATGTAGGTACCTCCATCACCAGTCAACAAATGTAGATATCTCCCATCACCTGTCATCAAATGTAGGTATCTCCCATCACCAGCCAACAAATGTAGGTATCTCCCAACACCTGTCAACAAATGCAGATATCTCCCATCACAAGTCAACAAATTTAGGTATCTCCCAACACAAATCAACAAATGTAGGTATCTCACAGCACAAGTCAACAAATGTAGGTATCTCCCAACACCAGTCAACAAATGCAGATATCTCACATCATAAGTCAACAAATGTAGGTATCTCCCAACACAAGTCAACAGATGTAGGTATCTCACAGCACAAGTCAACAAATGTATGTATCTCCATCACCAGTCAACAAATGTATACCTCTATCACCAGTCAACAAATGTAGGTATCTCCCAGCACTAGTCAACAAATGTAGGAACCTCCATCACCAGTCAACAAATGTAGGTACCTCCATCACCATTAAACCAATGTAGGTACCTCCATCACCAGTCAACAAATGTAGGTATCTCAAAGCACAAGTAAACAAATGTAGGTATCTCACAACACCAGCCAACAAATGTAGGTATCTCCCAACACCAGCCAACACATGTAGGTATCTCACAGCACTAGTAAACACATGTAGGTATCTCACAGCACTACTCAACACATGAAGGTATCTCACAGCACTACTCAACAAATGTAGGTATCTCCCAGCACTAGTCAACACATGTAGGTATCTCACATCACAAGTCAACAAATGTAGGTATCTCACAGCACTAGTCAACAAATGTAGGTATCTCACAGCGCTAGTCAACAAATGTAGATATCTCACAGCACAAGTCAACAAACGTAGGTATCTCACAGCACTTCTCAACAAATGTAGGTATCTCCCAGCACTAGTCAACAAATGTAGGTATCTCACAGCACAAGTCAACAAATGTAGGTATCTCCCAGCACTAGTCAACACATGTAGGTATCTCACAGCACTAGTCAACAAATGTAGGTATCTCCCAGCACAAGTCAACAAATGTAGGTATTGCCCAGCACTAGTCAACAAATGTAGGTATCTCACAGCACTAGTCAACAAATGTAGGTATCTCCCAGCACTAGTCAACAAATGTAGGTATCTCCCAGCACTAGTCAACAAATGTAGGTATCTCCCAGCACTAGTCAACAAATGTAAGTATTTCCCAGAACTAGTCAACAAATGTAGGTATCTCACAGCACTAGTCAACAAATGTAGGTATCTCCCAGCACTAGTCAACAAATGTAGGTATCTCCCAGCACAAGTCAACAAATGTAGGTATTTCACAGCACTAGTCAACAAATGTAGGTATCTCCCAGCACTAGTCAACACATGTAGGTATCTCACAGCACTAGTCAACAAATGTAGGTATCTCCCAGCACTAGTCAACAAATGTAGGTAAGGCCCAGCACTAGTCAACAAATGTAGGTATCTCACAGCACCAGTCAACAAATGTAGGTATCTCACAGCACAAGTCAACACATGTAGGTATCTCACAGCACAAGTCAACAAATGTAGGTATTGCCCAGCAATTGTCAACAAATGTAGGTATCTCCCAGCACTAGTCAACAAATGTAGGTATCTCCCAGCACTAGTCAACAAATGTAGGTATTGCCCAGCACTAGTCAACAAATGTAGGTATTGCCCAGCACTAGTCAACAAATGTAGGTATCTCCCAGCACTAGTCAACACATGAAGGTATTTCACAGCACAAGTCAACAAACGTAGGTATCTCACAGCACAAGTCAACAAATGTAGGTATTGCCCAGCACTAGTCAACAAATGTAGGTATCTCCCAGCACTAGTCAACAAATGTAGGTATTGCCCAGCACTAGTCAACAAATGTAGGTATCTCACAGCACAAGTCAACAAATATTGGTATCTCACAGCACTAGTCAACAAATGGGTGTATCTCACAGCACTAGTCAACAAATGTAGGTATGGCCCAGCACTAGTCAACAAATGTGTGTATCTCACAGCACCAGTCAACACATGTAGGTATCTCACAGCACTACTCAACAAATGTAGGTATCTCCCAGCACTAGTCAACAAATGTAGGTATCTCCCGGCACTAGTCAACAAATGTAGGTATTGCCCAGCACTAGTCAACAAATGTGTGTATCTCACAGCACTAGTCAACATATGTAGGTATCTCACAGCACTAGTCAACAAATGTAGGTATCTCACAGCACTAATCAACACATGTATGTATCTCACAGCACTACTCAACAAATGTAGGTATCTCCCAGCACTAGTCAACAAATGTAGGTATCTCCCAGCACTAGTCAACAAATGTAGGTATGGCCCAGCACTAGTCAACACATGTAGGTATCTCACAGCACCAGTCAACACATGTAGGTATCTCCCAGCACTAGTAAACAAATGTAGGTATCTCACAGCACAAGTCAACAAATGTAGGTATCTCACAGCACAAGTCAACAAATGTAGGTATCTCCCAACACAAGTCAACAAATGTAGGTATCTCCCAGCACTAGTCAACAAATGTAGGTATGGCCCAGCACTAGTCAACACATGTAGGTATCTCACAGCACTACTCAACACATGTAGGTATCTCCCAGCACTAGTCAACAAATGTAGGTATCTCACAGCACAAGTCAACAAATGTAGGTATCTCACAGCACTAGTCAACACATGTAGGTATCTCACAGCACCAGTCAACAAATGTAGGTATCTCACAGCACAAGTCAACACATGTAGGTATCTCACAGCACAAGTCAACAAATGTAGGTATTGCCCAGCAATTGTCAACAAATGTTGGTATCTCCCAGCACTAGTCAACAAATGTAGGTATCTCCCAGCACTAGTCAACAAATGTAGGTATTGCCCAGCACTAGTCAACAAATGTAGGTATTGCCCAGCACTAGTCAACAAATGTAGGTATCTCCCAGCACTAGTCAACACATGAAGGTATTTCACAGCACAAGTCAACAAACGTAGGTATCTCACAGCACAAGTCAACAAATGTAGGTATTGCCCAGCACTAGTCAACAAATGTAGGTATCTCCCAGCACTAGTCAACAAATGTAGGTATTGCCCAGCACTAGTCAACAAATGTAGGTATTGCCCAGCACTAGTCAACAAATGTAGGTAAGGCCCAGCACTAGTCAACAAATGTAGGTATCTCCCAGCACTAGTCAACAAATGTAGGTATTGCCCAGCACTAGTCAACAAATGTAGGTATTGCCCAGCACTAGTCAACAAATGTAGGTATTGCCCAGCACTAGTCAACAAATGTAGGTAAGGCCCAGCACTAGTCAACAAATGTAGGTATTGCCCAGCACTAGTCAACAAATGTAGGTATCTCACAGCACTAGTCAACACATGAAGGTATTTCACAGCACAAGTCAACAAACGTAGGTATCTCACAGCACAAGTCAACAAATGTAGGTATTGCCCAGCACTAGTCAACAAATGTAGGTATCTCCCAGCACTAGTCAACAAATGTAGGTATTGCCCAGCACTAGTCAACAAATGTAGGTATCTCACAGCACAAGTCAACAAATATTGGTATCTCACAGCACTAGTCAACAAATGGGTGTATCTCACAGCACTAGTCAACAAATGTAGGTATGGCCCAGCACTAGTCAACAAATGTGTGTATCTCACAGCACCAGTCAACACATGTAGGTATCTCACAGCACTACTCAACAAATGTAGGTATCTCCCAGCACAAGTCAACAAATGTAGGTATCTCCCGGCACTAGTCAACAAATGTAGGTATTGCCCAGCACTAGTCAACAAATGTGTGTATCTCACAGCACTAGTCAACATATGTAGGTATCTCACAGCACTAGTCAACAAATGTAGGTATCTCACAGCACTAATCAACACATGTATGTATCTCACAGCACTACTCAACAAATGTAGGTATCTCCCAGCACTAGTCAACAAATGTAGGTATCTCCCAGCACTAGTCAACAAATGTAGGTATGGCCAAGCACTAGTCAACACATGTAGGTATCTCACAGCACCAGTCAACACATGTAGGTATCTCCCAGCACTAGTAAACAAATGTAGGTATCTCACAGCACAAGTCAACAAATGTAGGTATCTCACAGCACAAGTCAACAAATGTAGGTATCTCCCAACACAAGTCAACAAATGTAGGTATCTCCCAGCACTAGTCAACAAATGTAGGTATGGCCCAGCACTAGTCAACACATGTAGGTATCTCACAGCACTACTCAACACATGTAGATATCTCCAAGCACTAGTCAACAAATGTAGGTATCTCACAGCACAAGTCAACAAATGTAGGTATCTCACAGCACTAGTCAACACATGTAGGTATCTCACAGCACAAGTCAACAAATGTAGGTATCTCACAGCACTAGTCAACACATGTAGGTATCTCACAGCACAAGTCAACAAATGTAGGTATCTCCCAGCACTTGTCAACAAATGTAGGTATCTCACAGCACTAGTAAACAAATGTAGGTATCTCACAGCACTAGTCAACACATGTAGGTATCTCACAGCACAAGTCAACAAATGTAGGTATGGCCCAGCACTAGTCAACACATGTAGGTATCTCACAGCACTAGTCAACAAATGTAGGTCCCTCCATCACCAGTCATCAAATGTAGGTACCTCCATCACTAGCCAACAAAATGTTAGTATCTTCCTCACCAGTCAACAAATGTCTACAGATATTTCCATCACCAGTCAACACATGTAGAAATCTCCCAACACCAGCCAACAAATGTAGCTATCTTCATCACCAGTAAACAAATGTAGGAACATCCATCACCAGTCAACAAATGTAGGTACCTCCATCACCAGTAAACAAATTTAGGTACTTCCCAAAACAAGTCAACAAATGTAGGTACCGCCATCACCAGTCAACATATGTAGGTACATCCCAAAACAAGTCAACAAATGTAGTTACCTCCATCACCAGTCAACAAATGTAGGTACCTCCATCACTAGCCAACAAAATGTAGGTATCTCCATCACCAGTCAACAAATGTAGGTCTCTCCCAGCACCAGCCAATAAAGGTAGGTACCTCTATAACCAGTCAACACATGTTGATATCTCCATCAGCAGGCTTGAAATGTAGGTACAGTCCACTCTTGTTATCTCGACATCAGATGTCTCGATATTCTCGATATGTCGAAGTTAGCTCAATGTCCCAACTTTTTTCCTTCTTTATCTTTATAAATAAACATCGCATATTTCGATTTTCGTTATGTCGAATAATTTGATATCTCAATATAAAATTTTGTTCTGAGTCATGATTTTACATGTATTTACTGTGGTTTATCTCGAAGTGCGAATAACTGTCACAGTGTCGGCAAAGGTGAGACATTTTTCTTTGATACTTCACCGTCCCGCTTCTCCCGGCTTTTCCCGATTCAGTGAAGGTAGATAATTGATCTGTTAATTGCATCAATGATCACACGTGTGTAATGTCGTTAGCCAGAGCTCCAGATAAGGGCCGTACAGACGTAAATACGGCTTTTTCATGAAGGTTTACGCATTTATTTTTATAAACTGGACGTACAATTACGACTTTAATATCCCTTTTACGAATTTACGAAAAAAATCTGGCCGTACTGATACGTCGGTGTCAGCGCGGCATATTTGTTGGTCTCTAACCTAACGGCGCTTTTCATTAATTTAAATTACCGAAAAGTTGTAGAGTGGGTTCCAGTATTATTATCTATTCTGTGGCGTGATTTCCGGTAACATCGTAAGCCCGTCAAAAACAATATGTCTGCGCGCATGGAAGGCCGGCTAAACCGAAAGCGGTTCAATTAAACACTTTCTTGTCATATAATGGCTACATACGGTCGTCTAACCATTCTGACATTCAATCTGTAAGCCCAGTTGAAGTGTTTGCTTGAGCGGTTAACTGTCAAAGTTGGCATAGTATGTGCTAACTTTGACAGTTGACTGCTAAAGCAATGATTCTTTTGAGATGAGAACGTGACATTGGTGTTCATTTACTTAGCTTACTGGTTGGCTTGTGTTTTCTTGTCAAGAAAAATAAAGTTATAGTATTTAGTCATGAGTTTTAATGTGTAGTTGTATTTGCATCAAAATTCAGAATGGAAAACCTAATAAAGTAACTGTTTAAGAAGCAAAATATATTTATTATAATTAATGCAAATGTTTCTGTAAAGTAAGGTATACACCCATCAATATCCAAGAACACGGGTAGTACAGTACTACCTGTATTTTGGGATATGGTAGTACAGGTACTAATTGATTTTCAGCGTTACTCCTTTTCTTTCTGTCAGTGGCAGTACCGTTACTTATTTCACAAATCCTTATCTAGAGCTCTGGTTAGCCATAAACACTTGAGTAAGGCCTGTCACTTTAACTGTGACTTTAACTGTGACTTTAACTACAATTAATATACAGCCTGTCGAAAGGCCGAAAGATATATTTTTGCGTAAATAAACCGTCGCAAAGTTACAGAACTACAAAATGTACATGTACAGTTCAGTATTCTGGAACGTGATTTACGCATGTTCAGATGGAAAACCCTCGTCTTGATTGGACGTTCATTGCATCATAACTTTAAATAGCAACATTACCGGATGTTTACTCGACAGTTTAGAAAAATTATAACCGCATGTGTTCAAGCAATTCTGTAATACTTAAAACATCATTTTAAGCATTTAGATAGCATACTTAATCGTGCCTCATACAGAAGCGTATATATCAGGTAGAGAGTATTATGATGGTTTTTGCTTTAGTGAGACCACTTAGGAGGTATTTAGATGTTAAAAACAAGCTTAATTTTTGTCTCATTTTTTTCTTTGAAAACGCCTGATCGGATATCTTGAACTCTCGTTATCTCGATATTTTTTCTTGTTCCCGCCAACTTCGAGATAATGAGAGTGGACTGTATCTCCATTTCCAGTCAACAAATGTATGTACCTCCATCACCAGTCAACAAATGTAGGTACTTCCCAACACCAGTCAACAAATGTCTACAGGTATCTCCATCACCAGTCAACAAATGTAGGTACATCCATCACCAGTCAACAAATGTCTATAGGTATCTCCCAGCACCAGTCAACAAATGTAGATACCACCAGCATCATAAGTAAACAAATGTAGGTACCTCCATCACCAGTCAAGGTATATCCATCACCAGTCAACAAATGTAGGTATCTTTATCACCAGTCAACAAATGTAGGTACCTCCATCACCAGTCAACAAATGTAGATACCTCCATCACCAGCAAACAAAATGAAAGTATTTCCATCACCAGTCATCAATTGAGGTATCTCCATCACCAGTCAACAAATGTAAGTACCTCCCAATACAAGTGAACAAATGTAGGTATCTCCTTCACCAGCCAACAAATGTAAGTATCTCCCAGCACCAGCCAACAAATGTAAGTATCTCCCAGCACCAGCCAACAAATGTAGGTACATGTACCTCCATCACCAGTCAACAAATGTAGGTACATGTACTTCCATCACCAGTCTTCAAATGTAAGTACATCCATAAAACAAGTCAACAAATGTAGGTATCTCCACCAGTCAACAAACGTAGGTACCACCATCACCAGTCAACAAAATTTAATTATCTCCCTACACCAGTCAACAAATGTAGGTACCTCCATCACCAGTCAACAAAATGTAAGTATCTCCCAACACCAGTCAACAAATGTAGGTATCACCATCACCAGTCAACAACTGTAATTACCTCCTAACACCAGCCAACAAATGTAGGTACCTCAATCACCAAATTTGTTTATTGATGTTTTGTTGGAAACCTTTATTTAGGAATTTTATACTGTTATAAGGGACTAATATATACTTTTTGAGAATTAGGTTTAAAAAAACACACAACACTTTATACAATTGAATAACAATTTGGAAAATATCCTTTGACTATTAACATTTTATTGAATTGTGTTTACAACTTTTACTATTTGATGGATGTATGAAAGCCAACACATCATGTCCATTAAGCTGATTAGGCCAACTTACCCACAAATGTATGAACAGTGGGATTGGTCTTTGGGCTCTTCTGCCAGGTTATTTAGACAGTTTTGATGGTAAAGGGTGATCATTTAAAAAATAAGTTTATTTATACTAGTGGGATTTTAAATTCTGTCTAATACTTTTTTTAAAAGTTGATTAACTATTCAGTTTACATCAATCTTGAAATATTTGCGAGATAAGAGCAACAGGTACCAAGGAAAACCTTATCTCAACTGTGTCTCCCACCACATATAAGGCCATGAACTGTGACATGAATTTTGGAGGCAAACAGTTTTTGCCCTAAGTCTTTTTATCGACTTAACAATATTATAATGAATTTGTTTGTGTCCAATCATGCATAGTAGGGGAATAATTGTCTATGGTGCATGCCTATGTTTATTAAATTTTGTCATTACACTTGAGTTAATTTGGGTAAACAAGTTAATTTGGGTAAACAAATATATTGAATTGTAGTCACATTTTTATCTCATATCTTTCAAATATGGTAAGAACACTTAAATATCTAAGTTAAAGTAAGATCCATTTCAAATAATTAAATCCATGCTAAGGTATGGTAGACAATATTTTTATAAATATTGCCCTATGTTAATCCATTGATGTTCTGTTTTTCAGTGACAGTTTTGCCTCTGTCCGCGCTGATAAGATGTTATTAATGGTTTCCATAGTGACCGCTTCAGCATATATCATAGAGAATGAATCACATCAAAAGGTTTGTTATCCTACTGTTGTTGGTAGATTAAGAACTATTGAACTTGCCTTTCCGGCATGCTGATTAAACATTTGAATGGCAAAAGCCTGTATTTATAAGTGATAAACATTTTGTGGAAAATTATTTAACAATCTGTTTATGCCCTCAGAATCTATAGATGTCTGGAATCTTATAGCGGTTGGCCTTTATGACGCTTTTTGTATAACCTCATGAATACTTCCTACAAAGGATTGGTACTGAAATTAATGATGTCTTTGAGCAATATCTACCCACTTACATCACCCATCCCTATGTTTACCTTGACATTCTCTACATTTTTGACATAGACTAATTCAGTTGGTGTTAAATCTTGGTTAACCCTTTTCCCCATAAGAAGCAAAGTGAAAGTGGCTTTTGCAACCAGCCATATTGTGTTTTGCTTAACAACAAAACGGCTTTGCATTAGGCTATGATACTTGAATGGATGTTATCTATAAACACTCCCAACACACCCACATGACCTGACCTCTTTTTTCCGTTGACATTGACCTACTTTATGACTTAGACTTATTCAGATTGGGAAAAGGAAACAATACTAATGAGGCTTCCACTGGGGATTATGTGTTAATAGAACGCAGCATCTTGATTTATTTCTTTATACTTAATTGGATAATTTCGAGAATGATTTTCAATAAATATTCTTAATAAAACATGTTAGTGCTTTTTTGTCAGTAGTTTCATTTTTAGCTCGGCTGTTTATAGAGAAAACCCTAGGTATTGTCATAGCCAGCTTGTCGTGTCTTTCCACGGTCCGCCGTCCGCGTTGTGCTAAAACCTTAACATTGGCTCTAAAATCAAAGTGCTTACACCTACAACTATGAAACTTAATACATGTTTGTAGCTGCAACATGATGTGTTCTACACCCCACACCCATTTTTGGGTCATTAGGTCAAAGGGTTAGGTCACTGACCTCTAAAAACAAAAAATTAAAAATCTTCCAAGAAGCTTTCATTTATTTAAAACTGCACCCGCAGCCGAGCATTGGCACCTGTTATGCAGTGCTCTTGTTCTTCTATTAATGCCCCTCCTTCAAGAAGATTTCAAGTGGGTTACATTTATTTCACCTGCCCATCGAGTGATGGGTGGGGTTATATTTATAAGTCCCCTACCGGTTTCACCGTAGGGGACTTATGGTTTGCAGTCAGTCAGTCAGTCTGTCTGTCTGTCACACTTTTCCTAAACTACGGGTCCAATTCTGATGAAATTTCTCAGGAATGTTTCTGGGGTTAACCTGTTTCAAATTTGTTCAAATTATGCCCCTGTGGTCAAATTTGACCCTGCCCCGGGGGTCACAAAAATGAAAATTTGCTTATATAAAGCCTATTTTGTTTAAACTTTAAAAATCTTCACGTCCATAACCATTGGGCCTAGGGCTATCAAATTTGGTATGTAAAGACATCTAATAGTCCTCTACCAAATTTATTCAAATTATGCCCCTAGGGTCAAATTTGACCCTGCCCCGGGGGTCACAAAATTGAACATATGCTTATATAAGGCCTATTTTGTGAAAACTTTCAAAATTTTCTCGTCCATAACCATTAAGCCAAGGGCTATCAAATTTGGTATGTAGAGACATCTAATAGTCCTCTACCAAATTTCTTCAAATCATGCCCCTGGGGTCAAATTTGATCCTGCCCCGGGGGTCACAAAATTGAACATATGCTTATATAAGGCCTATTTTGTGAAAACTTTCAAAATTTTCTCGTCCATAAACATTTGGCCTAGGGCTATCAAATTTGGTATGTAGAGACTTCTAATAGTCCTCTACCAAAATTCTTCAAATTATGCCCCTGGGGTCAAATTTGACCCTGCCCCGGGGGTCACAAAATTGAACATATGCTTATATAAGGCCTATTTTGTGAAAACTTTCAAAATTTTCTTGTCCATAACCATTGGGCCTAGGTCTATCAAATTTGGTATGCAGAGACATCTTATAGTCATCTACCAAATTTCTTCAAATTATGCCCCTGGGGTTAAATTTGACCCTGCCCCGGGGGTCACAAAGTTGAACTTATGCTTATATAAGGCCTATTTTGTGAAAACTTTCAAAATTTTCCCATCCATAACTATTGGGCATAGTGTTATCAAATTTGGTATGTAGAGACATCTAATAATCCTCTACCAAGTTTTTTCAAAAATTGAACATATGCTTATATAAGGCCTATTTGTGAAAACTTTCAAAATCTTCTTGTCCATAACCATTGGGCCTAGGTCTTTCAAATCTGGTATGTAGAGACATGTAAAAGTCCGCTACCAAATTTCTTCAAAGTATGCCCCTGGGGTCAAATTTGACCCTGCCTCGGGGGTCACAAAATTGAATATATACTTATATAAGGCCTATTTTGTGAAAACTTTCAAAATTTTCTCGTCCATAACCATTGGGCCTAGGGCTATCAAATTTGGTATGTAGAGACATCTAATAGTCCTCTACCAAATTTCTTCAATTTATGCCCCTGGGGTCAAATTTGACCCTGCCCCCGGGGTCATAAAAATTGAACATATTGTGGCGTCCGTCAGGATGGGTTTATGGGTTTTCTTTGTGAGTTATATTCTTACAACAAGACTGGCGGCAGTTTAAATAATATATTTATTTAGTTGGTTTAATATGTTATTGCAAAATTAGACAAGTTTGGTGGACACTTTCTCGGAAATACGTTACAAGTTATTTTTAGTTACCCAAGATGTTTTTACTCACTTTACTGCCCAGACAAGTGGAGCTACCAAGATGGAAGTTGTGCTGTCAAATTCAAATTCTAGCGCACTTATATACTTTCTGGAAAGTGCCCACGTGACCTTAACTGACCAATGACCATATGACAGCCTGCCAGCATAATAACAATAAACCAATAGGATTCTGACAGCTCGGGAATCATCCAATCAGAATCCGTCAGCCTGAGCTGTCAGAATCCACAATGATGCTGGCAAATTCTGTGTCATAGCGGCCATGACAGGTCAGATTTATGCATAACATTTACATAATAATGCATAAATATGGCTTGTCAATAAACAACAGGATCGAAATGGAAACAATACACATAATACTAATAGTTCTGTTAGTGCAGTTAATAATTCGTGGTATTACGGAATAAGTCATGGAAATGAAATGGATTATTGTGTTAAAAGGATGTAAACAATGGACATTGCAAGCCTTACACGAATAACAAGGTAAGTGCAATTATCATCATCATCATCATAATCATTAGTAGTATAACTTTGGAAACTGCATTCCACGTAAGTATAACAGTAAACAATAAAGCATTTAAGCATATAATGGGTGTGGGGGTGGGTCATTACAATCGCCCCACCTTTTAAAATTAAAATTCTCCTGAATTTTGATAGCTCAAAAGCAAACGTCATGTGGTAGTTATCACATAAAATATACTGCAATTCAAACTTATTATAAGACTAACATTAATTAACAAACGAACATGAACATTAGAAACAGTTGGTAAGTAGTTGTTATCCAGTGCATATAACTTCCACCAAATACCATTACGCCGTACTTATTCACTCGGGGTAATAAGTCACACTAAGATATTTTCAATCTTACAAAGGTTCTTGTTTTGCATTCAATGGTTGTACACTACACAATCATTATGAAATAATTACCCACACAGTAACGTAATAGCGGTACATTCATATCGCAAATCCCTAGAAGGTTGGTGTGCACAGACAATCAATCTATTGATTTTAACTTGAACAGCAACAACAATATCAGATAACAATACTGAACATAATAAATTTAAATTCGTTATAATTCGTGAATACGTTTACCAATTATCGATAATACAGTAACTATTATCAAATTTTAAACTTAACGCGTAATCACACAATTTAAGTTACCCCTCTGTTTCATGTGTAATTTAGAATAATGACATAATGAACTTAATAAAAAAACACTTAGTTCAGTCAATAAACAATAAAATGCAACATATTTGTGAATCAAAACGACAATAATAATAATAAATTATCAGTCAATGTCCAGACTGTAATGACGCCGTAAAATAGTTTGCATGTTAGTTAGGTGTAGCCTTCAACACCGGAAATTGAGTCACGAAATCAATGTATGGAAAACGATTGTTCGCAAATAACAACCACATGTTTGAGGGTTAGTTTGTCATCTAAGTGAACCTCGCCGTTCGTGGTAAAGTATACCTTTATTGTCAAGCTGTCTATTTAACTATCATTTATCGAGTTTCTTTGCTGATGCTTCACACATTTATTAGTTTTAAATTAAAGGAATTGTTAATAATGTTTGGATCAAGATAAACTTGGCAATCGTTCACACGCTCAGCAATTATTTGTCTTGATAACTTAGTTACACATATATTGTTACAGATTTGAGACATCAAAGTCTGAAGAGTAAAATCAAGACCAATTTCATCAGTCGAATATAGTACAATATACGACGAAGACATCAGGGGAGCACGTAATGGATCGACATCAGGAGAGCACGTCATGGATCGACATCAGGGGAGACAATCATGGATCGACATCAGGGGAGCACATCATGGATAAAGAACAATACACGAAGAAGAAGACATCAGTTATTTCTTTTTCAAACGTAATGGAATTTCCTTGCACGCTGCTATTAATTTATCATTTGCAGTGTCACGCATCATGGATGCAGATTCGATCATGCGCAACCGTTTCATGTCCTCTTTCCCTAGGGCAATTTCCCTCAGTCTCACATAAATAGCATGACACGAATGTACATTTGTATCGACTGGTGCCCTCGGGCTCAAACTTCCAGGCAAAACCAGAAAATTGAAGGCATTCAGTAGTTCCACACGTTCAAACTTGAAATTACATCCCCTAGCCTGCAAGATTGACATTGCCTGAAACTCTGTGAGCATTAATCGCAGATCTGCTGACATTCCCTTCCAGCCATGGGGAGGCCATTTGAATTTCGGTTCCAGGAAGGTAACTGCCTCATCCTGGTCCCACTCTCGCCGGGCTGGAGGAAACAAAGGCATCGCGCCCATGGCTAGCAGTTTCTTGGCTCTCATTTGGTTTGATGGTGTTGGGGGAAGCCTTGGCACCAGAAATTCAGAGTTTGCACTAGAAATAATCTCGGTTGGCCCCGAACGACGAGCGACAGGGATCCCAATTGACATTGAAACTTCAACACAGGCTGTTGGTTGTGAAGTTACACACAAAACATGTGGTATTGAAGATATAGATGAAGATGTAACAGATACTTCGACACAGGCTGCAGGCTGTGGAGTCACACCCGAGACATGCGGTATTGAAGATATAGATGAAGATGTAACAGATACTTCGACACAGGCTGCAGGCTGTGAAGTCACACCGGAGACATGCGGCTCCGAAGACACGGACGAAGACGAAGCTGTAACCGGTACTTCAACACAGGCTGCAGGTTGAGAAGTTACACTGGAGACCTGGGGCACTGAAGACATGGACAAAGATGAAGTTTCAATAGGGACGATGGAGTTGCTAGCGAGAGGACTGTTTGAAGAGGAGGTTTCAGAATAGTCGGCCTGGATAAGAAGTTGTCCGGGGTAGCCCATACTGTCTTCAAACGTAGAAGTAGCTGTGATCTCAACTTCATCTAAAAGTGGAGTTGAGCCACCTGACAATTCATCCGATACCAAGACGAAAGATGGGACATGGTTGAATTTGATTGAAGTAATGTGCTCAACCCCAACTCCGATTCCTCGAGCGACTTTTTCCTTGGTGTCTCCATCCGCATCCACAGGACTGGTAAACTCGTCAAAGGGACTGTTTGAGAGTGGCAGCTGAGCTAGCCTTTTGGCCAAACGTCTCAGGATTAGAGGATGGTTAAATATGTCATCAGACAATTTGAAAGAAAATGACTGATTGTCAAATTGTCCTTCAACAGTAGAAGATCCATGTTTAATGGAAATATAAGAGACCGACAGGGTGCTGAAAGTGTTCTTTGACCCTGAAGAAATAGTTTGCCAAAAGCTGTGGTCTGTTGAACGTGATTGTCCATAAACCCTAACGAAATCATCCTGGAAAATTGCTAAGCAAGCCATCTCCCTGACATGGAAGGCCGTCTCCGGAACCTTCGTATCTGGGTGAACCGTAAGGATGTGGCGTTTCATATCAGCTGCGCGTTTAATGGTTACATGGCAAAATGGACACTCCACTCCCAAGCGCTGATGTACAGTCTCGACATGTCTCTCAAATTGACGTTGAGTTGCCAATGTGGCATGGCACAACCAACAATGTTGGTGTTTCATTCTGTAAATTTACAAAAAGGTATAACAGTTTATAAGTTTGAAATTTGCTACTTTATATGTTCTCGCTTACTTATTTTCATCTTCATAAAGAAAGTTATATGAGTCATTTATACATAACACTCCATTAACTCAAATATATGTGTTTTACACTTTAAGAATTTTACAAATGTCTGAATGTTTAAACAGCAAGCCAATAATGTTCTGTTCAAATTGCATGTTATTGTACACATAGATTTAGTTCACAAAATCAAAATGTTATATGCAAAAAGCAAGTTTATTTGTTTCAGGTATCAACGAAAAGTGTCCACCACCCTAATAAAAAGGCAACACAAGTACTCAAAGGTATCACACATTACTCTAAAATCGACTAATTACTTTTAATAGCACTATTTTGAAACGTCTGCTCCAAATATATAAAACATCATATTTATTTAAATATGAAAGAATAACCGATAACGAATATGGTTGCGCAGGCCAATTCAATTATCAAAACATGTGATATATAGCCCATATCACATATTATGGTGCCTTTAACACGGTCACCACAACTTCATGAGCAACTTAGCTGATTCTCCCCAGCTTTTGCAGCAGCTCATAAACTATATATTTGGATCAAACCGACACACAATATAGTGATATAAAAATTAAGTCATATTTACTTAATTCATTTATTTATTCGAAATCTGCACTTGACCAATTGCAGAATTGAGCAAACCAAGATGGAATATGGTTTCCTTTGTAGGGAATTAATCTGTCTATGTGATACACTTTTGGCTTTAACTTTAGCCCACTCTTTACTAAATAGGTTATGTCGTCTAATTTCCTTGTTATTACATATGGACCTTTCCATTTGCAGGTTAATTTCGAACAGACTCCAATACGTCGAATCGGGTTATACAACCAAACAGCTTGGCCGACCGAAAAAGACCTCTTTTTCGCCTTGATGTCATAATGACGCTTCTGATATGCTGTGTTCTTACGAAGAGACTTCCTCGCAATTGTATGACAGCTCACCAGGACCGTCTGTAACTGGCTACAATATGACTCTGGATCACGTGCCTCAATTGAAGAATTTGGTGACCCGATAAATGCCTCTACTGGTAGGGTTACATCACGCCCAAACACCATTTTGTTGGGAGTTACACCAGTACTGCTGTGCACGGAAGCATGATAAGCCATGGTTAGCTGTGGAAGGTACTCATCCCATCTCTGTTGGTCATCTTCACAATAAATGGCCAACATGGATTGAAGAGTTCTGTTGAATCGTTCTGGACAACCATTACTTTGGGGTCGAAGCGAACTTGTTGTTACTTTGTCGATGTGAAGAAAATCACAAATATCTTGAAAAAGCTGTGAAGTGAAATTTGTCCCTTTATCACTTAAAATTTGTTGAGGACAACAAAACCGACAAATGAAATTATTTACTAAAACATCAGCAATAGTTTTTGCTTCTTGGTTAGGCAGGGGATAAGCCTCAGTCCATTTTGTAAAATTGTCCACTACTACTAAAATATATTTGTTGCCTTTCAGGACTTTTCTAAACCCAAGTGTCCAGCAGACGGAATGTCATGCGAATACTTAATAATTTCATCTCGTTTCGTTAACGGTACAATAAGTAAATTTTGTTCGAAGCCAGTTTCCGTGTCTATGAAAATACAATACAATATTTGGTTAATTACTTTAAGTCTATCCCACATGCGCCAAAGTGTTTTAAGAAAAGAAGTACCATCTGATATTTGATCCCATGAAGGCCTATCTAATTGGTTTGTCTTAGCATTAAGAATAGGACTAATATTTGGGTCATTTAATTGGGCAACTAAAAGGTCATCAGGGGTCCAGCCATTTATAACTATTTGTGCGTCTTGTTGTATTGCTCGTATAGTTACACTGTTATTTTGGTTTATGATTAAATTATTATCACAATCACTGTCAGTATCTTCATTATTTAAATTCTCTTGTCTTTCACAAACTTTACATGGTCGTCTACTTAAAGCGTCAGCATTTGTATGTTTGAGCCCAGGCCGATGAACAACATCAAGGTCATATGTTTCTAGTTCCTGTAACCATCTTGCCATTTGACCTGACGGGGTTTTCAGCTTTTTGATCCAACTTACAGCTGCGTTATCAGTTCTAAGCAATGTTTTCTGACCATATATGTAGGGGTGAAAAGTTCTTGAAGCCATTACGGCGGCCAAAAGTTCTTTTCTTGTTGCACAATAATTTTTCTCGCATTTACTAAGACCTTTGCTCATGTAAGCAATTACACGTTCATGACCGTTTTGCACCTGGGATAATACACCCCCAACTGCTAAGTCACTAGCATCACAATCTATTATGTATGATAATCCCGTTATTGGATAAGCTAATATGGGTGCTGACGTTAGCGCCTGTTTTAATGTTTCAAATGCACTATTTGCGTCCTCATTCCAACAAAATTTAATACCTTTTTCACATAACTTGTGGAGAGGTCGAGCTATTTTAGCAAAACCTTCCACAAAACGTCGATAATATGAGGCAAGACCAAGAAAACTTCGCATTTCTTTGACTGACGTTGGCACTGGCCAACTATGGACAGCTTTTATCTTTTCCGGGTCAGTGGAAACTCCTTCCTCAGACACTATGTGGCCTAAGAAAGTTATTTTCTTTTGAAAGAAAGCACATTTGGAAGGCTTTAACTTTAGATTGGCATCAACGAGTCTGTCAAAAATACGGGACAAACGCTCCAGGCCTTCAGAGATGGTGTTTGCTGGCGAGGTTATATCATCCATGTAGAGGACTAGTTCTACCCACTGCAAACCGCGTAGAACATCCTCCATGCAACGTTGACAGGTTGATGGAGAATTCGCGAGGCCGAACGGCATACATACCCACTGGTACAATCCCAGTGATGTGGCAAAGGCCGTCTTTTCACGGTCCTCTGGTGCCATTTCAATCTGCCAGAAACCGGAACACAAGTCCATTTGGCTGAACCAGGTCGCACCGGCTAATGAATCCAAACAGGCATCTGTTCTAGGAAGAGGGTACGCGTCCTTAACGGTAACATCATTAAGTTGCCTGTAGTCACAGCAAAACCTAACGGTAGAGTCCTTCTTTGTTACAATGACAACAGGAGAGGCCCAAGGACTTTTTGAGGCTTCAATGACATCCTGTTCGAGCATTTTCTTGACTTCATTTCGCTCAGCTTCCTGTTTTGCCAATGGTAATCGACGCAACGGTTGTTTAATTGGTAGCGCTTGACCAGTATTAATACGATGTTGTACCCGGTTACATTTTCCCAAGTCACTATAATGTTTTGCAAAAACAGAACTGTATTTTAATAATAATAATGCTAACTGATGACACTCTTCTTTAGCTAGAAATTTCGAGCTTCTATCATAAAGATCTTTTAAATGCTCAGGCAAATCAGTTCTACTGGGGTTTACAATTTTATTTTCACTAGTTGGTGTCACTGATCGTACTTGAACTTTATTAAAAATTTCTTGATCAATGTATGGTTCACAAGTGCCAACTGATTGGTTTTCGTGTAAAGTTACAGAGCTGTCGGAACAGTTTACATAATTAATTTTAAGGTCACTATCGTTTGTAGTTAACACACCAGGCAACATAAGACAGTGAGGATTTGCAGAGCCGATAGGTTCCGCCAGCGAGTACTTTGTCAGTTTATCTTTATTAGAAATGCCGACGGATACAAAAGCTGCGGAATTGGCAGGAATTACAATTGTCCTGCGCACAATAACGCGACATGAAAAAGATTTTTCAGAGCCCACAAAGCACGGGATCTCATTACAATGGGTAACAAGTTTACCGCTTTTGTAATCAATAATTTCAACATATTTCAAGAGAAAATCCTGGCCTATTATGCCATCTTGCGAAATGTCACAAACTAAGACCTCGATGTTGAAATTACAACCATTTAATGTAACTTCTAAAGCAGTTTGGCCATGACAGTTAATTTGATTTGAACCGGCATCGAATACAGGGGTTGCAAATGGAGTTAAGAAGTATTTTGAAAGCTTAGGCATATTTTGATAAACGGTACTTGATAAAATGGAGCATGTTGCACCGGAATCAATTAAAAATTCTACTTCTTGAACAAGTTTGCCTGACACGTAAAAACCATTGTCCCAAACTTTATCAGAAAAACTACCGGTGCGAATTACATTTCCAGCAGGCCGATTTTGATTGGATTCAGTCGACACATGACCTACTGGGTCGACCGTGAGCCGTTTCCCTGAGACAAATGTGCAGGAACGTTTCGAGAAACTTCGCCAAACGATTGACGTTCACGCTGAGGACAGTCCCGGAAGAGATGCGCTTCCGAGCGGCACTTGAAGCACTTGCGCGACTCGCTCTTTGTTTTGGGTGACTGTTGCGTTGATCTTGCCAGAGACACGCTTTCAAGACGCTCCAGGCGGGAGTCGAGACCCTTAATGAGACCTGACAACTTCCGGTCTATGCCGTTGGTGTCTACGGCTCGAACACGGCTGGATCTTTGTTGATCATACCCGAGGATCGACTCATACTTATCGATCACTGCAGCGGCCTCGTGAATACTGGAACAGTTGTTGTCGATATAGCGACACTTCATTTCGGGTGAAATTATTTTATACAGTTGATTTAAAGCAACAATGTCCTGTGATTGTGTGTTCAATTGACTGTACGCTTTCTTTGTGAGTTGTCTTATGTCGTCACAAAGAGAGATGATGCTTTCTCCGGGCCGGCGCTGTCTATTCTCCAACATCCCAAGGTACTTCGATTCATGTACACTGCTGCCGAATCGTTGTTTCATACGTTTTACCAACGTACAATAATCGCGGCGCTCGTACTCGTCCAGGCTCATATAAAACTGCCTCGCCTTTCCTCGAAGACTGGATGCTAGGAATAAAACACGGCTCCTCTGGCTCCAAACACCAAGCTCGGCGCAATCCTCAAAATGGGAAATATAACTCTCCCAAGGCTCTTCGCCGCTGTATGGCTCTGGCTTAAGATGGGGGACATGTTCGGATGCCCTCCAGTTGTTACAACGGTCAACACCTACGTTGTTGAAATTGAGATTTTGCGCTCGGCCATGTCGGGGCACGGGACTGGACCCTGCCTCGGAATCACTTTCCGACGTCGGAACAGGTGTTGCTCGCTGACGTCGACGATGGCGACCAGTTGACATTGAATAAGTGACTGAAGCTTCGCTCCTTGTTTCAATTTCGCTATTCTCTAAATTTCTAAAATTTAACACGACCTCCGAATCTGAACTGTCGTTAGCCATATTTAAATTGTCACTTATTTTATAGGAATAGTGAAATATTTATAGATTTATAGATCTATTATACATAATATTTATTAAATGTGCCCTGTACACAGGCCTTTTAAATACACACAATGTGTAAGTTATTGCAAAAAGAACACACACAAATATTATCTTTTATATTATATTGCGATTCGTGAATCACGGGTGAAATATTTTAAAATATCGATGGATATGCCTCTTTAAATCACTTCAGCACTCGATGAGTAACATATTACGTCATATATTCATTCAAAATGACGTCATCACATTGGAATTTACTATAACTTCAGGCGGGTTGTAAATCGTCTTCGGCACTTGACGATCCCACTTCTGACACCAATTGTGGCGTCCGTCAGGATGGGTTTATTGGTTTTCTTTGTGAGTTATATTCTTACAACAAGACTGGCGGCAGTTTAAATAATATATTTATTTAGTAGGTTTAATATTTTATTGCAAAATTAGACAAGTTTGGTGGACACTTTCTCGGAAATACGTTACAAGTTATTTTTAGTTACCCAAGATGTTTTTACTGACTTTACTGCCCAGACAAGTGGAGCTACCAAGATGGAAGTTGTGCTGTCAAATTCAAATTCTAGCGCACTTATATACTTTCTGGAAAGTGCCCACGTGACCTTAACTGACCAATGACCATATGACAGCCTGCCAGCATAATAACAATAAACCAATAGGATTCTGACAGCTCGGGAATCATCCAATCAGAATCCGTCAGCCTGAGCTGTCAGAATCCACAATGATGCTGGCAAATTCTGTGTCATAGCGGCCATGACAGGTCAGATTTATGCATAACATTTACATAATAATGCATAAATATGGCTTGTCAATAAACAACAGGATCGAAATGGAAACAATACACATAATACTAATAGTTCTGTTAGTGCAGTTAATAATTCGTGGTATTACGGAATAAGTCATGGAAATGAAATGGATTATTGTGTTAAAAGGATGTAAACAATGGACATTGCAAGCCTTACACGAATAACAAGGTAAGTGCAATTATCATCATCATCATCATAATCATTAGTAGTATAACTTTGGAAACTGCATTCCACGTAAGTATAACAGTAAACAATAAAGCATTTAAGCATATAATGGGTGTGGGGGTGGGTCATTACAATATGCTTATATAAGGCCTATTTTGTGAAAACTTTCAAAATTGTCTTGTCCATAACAATTGGGCCTTGGGCTACCAAATTTGGTATGTAGTGACATCTTATAGTCCTCTACCAAATTTTTTCAAATTATGCCCCTTGGGTCAAGTTTGACCCTGCCCCGAGGGTCACAAAATTGAACATACTGTGAAACCATTATTAATCGTCAGGCATTAATTTTCATAAATTTCGTCAGTCGACCGATCGGCGAATTTAAGTTCCTAACGAACAATCATGCTCTATGTTTGAACAAACACAAACACTAAGTTGAACAATATTTTCAAACTTTACCGTAGACATGAGGCATTAAATTCCAACATAATCCATGCACACATTCACTGCTGTTTCGTAATCAAGATTAATCCGGTTTTGACACAAAGGGATGTAGATTACACAAGGTACTTAACTGACACGTTACACTTCTTTAAAACGCGTGTGCAGTACAGCTGTATCGAATGCGTTGACTTCGTTTATGTAGAATGGTAATGAATAAGCGCTTATTGTTTATAATTTTATTACCCATTAGATGCATTGTGATTTTCAGGGGTGTTGCATATTAGCCATCACGCAGCGAATGCCGATGAAAGACAATAAACCAAACGAAAAGATGACGATGTGTGATAAACATGCGTATTTATCACAAATTAATACAGAATATTTTAATTGCTGTTTGTTGTTTGATTGTTTGCGTTTAACCAAACTTATTACTATTTTATATGTATCAATATATTTATTTTTAAATTATTGACATTATTGATTTATATACCGGTAGTTTACTTTTTAAGAACAAACACACACATAGAGTTTATAATTTTAATGTTGATATCAGAATAAAAAAGCATTTTATTTGAAAAAAAAACCCACTTAACAAACTGGAACTTCTTTCGTATAACACAAACAGTTTTAAAACGGTATTGACAAAAAGGTACGATTGTGATCAGTATGGCAATTATAATAATAGAATAAGACTAATTGGCAATTGGCTTCGTTGTTACAAACACGCGTTAACGGTATATTCGATCCCACTTGTCCGCTAATCATAACAATGAACGTGTGAATGGCATACATTAAGAGGGTCCATTACTGTCCCTTGATAACAAAAGACTAGTTAATTGGCATGTGACAAACAGGCCCCACCTCCTGCAGTGATTCTCAAGTGTGTTCCCGCATTCGTACCACGATTTTTCGCAACTGAGATTGATCATGAATATGTATTACACACAAATCGGATATTGACTGACGCATTTTTTAAAAATTCAAAATCAGAAATCGGCGAATTTAAGTGCTGACGAAATCGTCATTTTTATAAAAATGACGAAATTTTGTGCTGTCGAAAATAAATGGTTTCACAGTATGCTTATATAAGGCCTATTTTGTGAAACTTTTCAAAATTTTCTTGTCCATAACTGTATGACATAGGGCTACCAAATTTGGTATGTAGTGACATCTAATAGTTCTCTTCTTAGTTTGTTCAAATTATGCCCCTGGGGTCAAATTTGAAACTGCCCCGGGGGTCACAAAATTGAATTTATGCTTAAAAAGGTCTTATTTTTTGAAACTTTAAAAATCTTCTTGTCCATAAACATTTGGCCTAGGGCTACCAAATTTGGTATGTAGTGACATCTTATAGTCCTCTACCAAGTTTGTTCAAATTATGCCCCTGGGGTAAATTTGACCCTGCCCTGGGGGTCACAAAATTG
Organism: Dreissena polymorpha; assembly: GCF_020536995.1. Classification (NCBI taxonomy): domain Eukaryota; kingdom Metazoa; phylum Mollusca; class Bivalvia; order Myida; family Dreissenidae; genus Dreissena; species Dreissena polymorpha. The sequence continues at coordinate 77,112,471 of NC_068359.1, forward strand.
AACATACTCTTTTATAAAGCCTATTTTGTGAAAACTTTAACAAGCTTCTTGTCCATAAACATTGGGTCTAGGGCTACCAAATTTGGTATGTAGTGAAATCTTATAGTTCTCTACCAAGTTTTTTTCAAATTATGCCCCTGGGATCAAATTTGACCCTGCCCCGGGGATCACAAAATTGAACATATGCTTATTAAAGGCCTATTTTGTGAAAACTTCAAAAATCTTTTTGTCCATAACCATCCAGCCTAGGGCTATCAAATTTGGTATGTGGTGACATCTTATAGTCCTCTACCAAATTTGTTCAAATTTTATCCCTGGGGTCAAATTTGAACCTTCCCCGGGGGTCACAAAATTGAACATATGCTTATATAATGCCTATTTTGTGAAAACTTGAGAAAAAAAATCTTGTCCATAACCATTAGGCCTAGGGCTAAACAATTTGGTATGTAGTAACATTGTATAGTCCTCCACTTAGTTTGTTCAAATTATGCCCCAGGAGTCAAATTTGACCCTGCCCTGGGGGCCACAAAATCGATTATATGCTTATTTTGTGAAAACTTTAAAATCTTCTTGTCCTTAACCATAAGGCATAGGGCTACCACATTTGCTATGTATCGACATCTAATAGTTCTCTACCAAGTTTGTGCAAATTATGCCCCTTGGGTCAAATTTGACCCTGCCCAGGGGGGGTAAAAAACTGAACATATGCTTATATGGGGCCTATTTTGTGAAGACTTTAAAAATATTTTTGTCCATAACCATTGGGCCTAGGGCTACCAAATTTGGTATGTAGTGACATCTAATAAACCTCTACCAAATTTCTTCAAATAATGCCTCTGGGGTCATCTTTGACCCTGCCCTCGGGGGTCACAAAATTAAATAAACGCTTATAAAGCACCTATTTTGTGAAATCTTTAAAAATCTTATTGTCAAAAACATTTCAGACTATGGCTACCAAATTTGGTATGCAGTAACATCTTATAGTCCTCTACCAAGTTTGTTCAAATTATGCCCTTTGTGTCAAATTTGACCCTGACCCACGGGTCACAAAATTGAACATTATATACGCTTATATCTTGCTTATTTTATGAAAACTTAAAAAATATTCTTGTCCTTTACTCTAGGACCTAGGGCTACCATATTTTGTATGTACATAAAGTGAGATATAGTAGTCCTCTACAAAGTTTGCTCAAATTATGCCCCTGGGTTTAAATTTGACCAAGCCCAAAAGGTCACAAAAGTGTACATGTGCTTAAATAGGGCCTATATTTGAGTATTTGCACATGCAGTGAATATTTGTTTCAGCCTTTTTTCAGCAGTTGAGCGATACAGTGCCATCATGGCCCTCTTGTTTCATGAAACTTGGAACATGGATAGATTTTAATATGGACATTATGCACGTCATTTCATTTCGTTTCTACGTCAAAAATTTTGGTTGCTATGGCAACAAATAGACTGGAAATACTGCTGAATTGATGGTTTTCTGGATCCTGCGATAACTTTTAAAGTTCTTAATATTTTTTCATGAAACTTGAAACATAGATATATTGCAATATGGACATTATGCACGTCATTTCATTTTGTTCCTACGTCAAAAATCCTGGTTGCTATGGCAAGAAATTTAAAAAAATCTGACAATGGAGGAATTTCTGACAATGGTGGAGCCGGTATAGGACATATATTTCTTGGCAATAGTCTTGTTGAAACTTTGTCAGAGCTTTTGATTTATTGGTATGGGTCATGATGTTCAATATCTAGGTATATAGGACATAGATTAGGAAAAATTTGTGCCTTTTCATTTCAAATTGCAGTTGTCAATTGCTTCGTTTTATATTTTGGTTTGACATTAATTGTTACATCATTATGCTCCCCCAAATTTTGTTTGGGGGGGAGCATATAGTCGCTGCTTTGTCTGTCTGTCTGTGTGTCTGTCCGTGTGTCCGTTTGTGCGTCCATGTGTCCGTCCGTGCACAATTTTTGTCCGGGCTTTTTCTCAGCAACTAACGACCAGAATTCAATTAAACTTTATGGGAAGCTTCACTACCAAGTGGAGATGTGCATATTATCAGCGGGTTCTGGTCGGATGAATTTTTACAGAGTTATGGCCCTTTGAAATTTTCCATTAACTGTACATATAGTGCAATTCTTGTCCTGGCTATTTCTCAGCAACTAATGACCGGAATTCAATGAAGCTATATGGGAAGCTTCACTACCAAGAGGAGATGTGCATATTATCAGCAAGTTCTGGTCGGATGATTTTTCATAGAGTTATGGCCCTTTGAAATTTTCCATTAACTGTACATATAGTGCAATTCTTGTCCCGGCTATTTCTCAGCAACTAATGGCCGGAATTCAATGAAACTTTATGGGAAGCTTCACTACCAAGAGGAGATGTGCATATTATCAGCGGGTTCTGGTCGGATGATTTTTCACAGAGTTATGGCCCCTTTGAAATTTTCCATTGTACATATAGTGCAATTCTTTTCCGAGCTATTTCTCAGCAACTTATTACTATAGTAATGGAACTTTATGGGAAGCTTCACTACCAAGAGGAGATGTGAATATTATCAGCCAGTTATGGTTGGATGATTTTCAAAGAGTTATGGCCCTTTGAAATTTTCCATTATACATATAGTGCAATTCTTGTCAGAGCTATTTCTCAGCAACTTATCACGGGAATTCAATGAAACTTTATGGGAAGCTTCACTACCAACAGAAGATGTGCATATTATCAGCGGGTTCTGGTCGGATGATTTTTCACAGAGTTATGGCCCTTTGAAATTTTCTATAAACTGTACATATAGTGCAATTCTTGTTTGGCTATTTCTTCCCAACTACTGACTGGACTTCAATGAAGCTATATGGGAAGCTTAACTACCTTGAGGAGATGCGCATGTTATTAGTGGGTTCTGGTTAGATGATTTATTTAGAGAATTATGGCCATTTGAAATTTTTAAGTTGCTAAACCATCCATCGTATTATTTTGTCCAAAGTTATGCCCCTCAAGACGTTTCCTTTTATCTGAATATATAGTGCAATATTGTGACAAAAAAAACTTTGGGGAGCATCACCCGTCTCCGACGGTTTCTTGTTTATTAATGTCATAATGTTTGATAAGACATAGTTAAAGGAAGCACAACATAGTCCTATATTTCTTTTTCACATGAAGTGTGATAATGAACAATAAATTATGTTTGTAAATAAATTCTTTGATGGAAAATATTGCATGTTTATTGCATTTGTCTTCATATCTTTAGCTTCTCATGCTTATATGATATGTGCTGATTAAGTTATCAAGCAATATAATTGTAAACAACATATAATTATGCGGCTGGGGGATATATTGTTTTTGCCCCGTTTGTTGGTTTGGGTGCATAAAACTTAAACATTTGCCATAACTTTTGCAATATTGAATATAGCAACTTCATATTTGGCATGCCTGTGTATCTCATGGAGCTGCACATTTTGAGTGGTGAAAGGTCAAGGTCATCCTTCAAGGTCAAAGGTCAAATATATGGGGGGGGGTGTTTTCACAAACACATCTTGTTTGAAAATATTTCTCTTCTCTTAGAATAAGTAAAGCCTACAATATTTTACATCATGTACATGCACACTTATATAATTTCAGTAAAATTAAACGCTTAAAGAAATTAAATTGAAATTGGTCAATCTAGAACTTCTGTTCCATCACCCTCAATTAATTTATCTATTGAATGTAGCACAAGTTGTATGAAAAATGTTAGTTTATGCTTTGTGGTAATGCAAGATTCACTTGTAGATGGCAGGGTTTAATCTTATAAATGAAAGTCCATTCTCCATTGTGCAGGCAAGTCAGTTATCATCATGTAAATGAGTATTTGTGCTGCTACAGTGTTAACAAGTGGGTGTTTCCACCTATGACTTGTTTGTGCTGCTACAGTGTTAACAAGTGGGCGTTTCCACCTATGTGCTGCTACAGTGTTAACAAGTGGGTGTTTCCACCTATGCCTTGTTTCTTTCCAGACTATGATCATGTTAAGCAAACTGACCAAGATACCGGAGGAAGACATTGCAGATTTTGCCTCCGTCATTTTCAATCTGGTAGTAGATACAAGAGAGGACTAATTTAACCACGATTTTCAAAGCTTTTCAAAAGTACATACATTATTATATTATTATGATTTTAATTATTCTCTTTCAAAGTTGAATCAAACAATCTTTAATGAGACTAAACATAATTTTAGAAATTTTGGAATGATAACATCATATAATTTTTTAAACCTGGTTTATGTCAGTATCAATGAAAACAATTAATACAAGATTACAATTGATGTTGTTTCAGATTACATCCATTTTTCATATACCAAAACTACAGTAAAATAGATTCAATCTGGTCTCTGGGTAAACCAGGCTTAAGGCATGACATGCGTAAAGTATTGATCCACATAAGCACGTGAAGCAATCACAGGCTTCCGGTAATCAGAGACGACACTTTCAATTTGTTATGGAATTATTTCTTTAGAGAAAGTATTCACAAAACAATTTCTTCTAGGCGGAGTGTATTCTCCCAGATTAGCCTGTGCAGACTGCGCGGGCTAATCTAGGATGATACATGACGCACATGCATTAACCCGTGTTTTACCAGAGACCTGCTTATCTGTAAAAAAACGACAACACAACAAACAAATTACACACATTTAACTATTTGATGTCTTTAGGCTCAGTTTTTATCTTTTTTCGTTACATTTGTTTGATTTTAATTTATTTAAAGGGATCTTTTCACGCTTTGGTAAATTGACAAAATTGAAAAAAGTTGTTTCAGATTCGCAAATTTTCGTTTTAGTTATGATATTTGTGAGGAAACAGTAATACTGAACATTTACCATGGTCTAATATAGCCATTATATGCATCTTTTGACGATTTTAAAACCTAAAAATTATAAAGCGTTGCAACGCGAAACGATTGAATAATTTGGAGAGTTCTGTTTTTGTCGTTAAATTTTGTGAAACTACGAAGATTGCTTATATAAGGTATAAAATACATCAACTAAGTGTACTCGGCGGAATAGCTCAGTAGGCTAAAGCGGTTTTACTTCACGACTCTGGCAGGACTCCAGGGGTCACTGGTTCGAAACCTGGTCCGGGCAATGTTCTTTTCCTTTTTTTAATTGTATTCTTGATTTTTTACTGGAGCTTTTACGATCCAATGTTTACATTTATCGATATAAAGCATTTAATGAATAAGTTAAAAAATGCCAAAATCTGTGAAAAGGCACCTTTAAGGTATGTAATAAATTTTTCTTTAGATTTTTTGGTCTCTGAGTTTCTGTAGGATTAAAAGATCTTCGTATGGAAATTTGTTCCTGAAGCGTTTTAATTATGACATGAGTGTTTTGTGTTTTATTTCAATGATTGCAAAATATTGACAATATTACTTTATTATTGCAACGTGATATGACCATGTGCAATACTTTTCAAATTGATATTTTTTTTAAAGAAATGTATACCAAACTGGTTTTATGATTTGATGACTGGTCAAAATGATACAAATATTGTTTATCTTTAAGTGGATATTGTATTGTAAATGATTTGGTATAAAAACAAATTATTATAGGTATTTGTTCTTTTATTGTTTGCATAATATGTTTGATAAAGTATGTTGTTTATACATTTTAATATACATATTTTTAGGAAAATTATTCAGACATCTGTGATAGTAATTGTGACGAAAATATTGTCTTGAAATATTGTAACATGTGTTTTTTAGTTTTTGGAGAAAACCCGAGGTATTGTCATAGCCAGCTCGTCGTTTCGTGTCCCAAACCTTAACATTTTGTTTACCTTTTAACATTGGCTCTCAAATCAAAGTAATACCACCTACAACATTGAAACTTCATATGTAGATGCACCTTGATGACTTCTACACATTACACCCATGTTTGGTCACTAGGTCAAAGGTCAAGGTCTCTGTGACCTCTAATATAAAACTTTAACATAGGCTTTACAATCTACTTGCTTTCCACCTACAACTTTGAAACGTCATATGTAGATGCACCTTGATGAGTTCTACACGCCACACCCATTTTTGGGTCACTAGGTCAAAGGTCAAGGTCACTGTTTACTCTAATATAAAACTTTGACATTAATCTTAACACTGGCTCTGAAATCAAAGTGCTTCCACCGACAACTTTGAAACTTCATATGTAGATGCACCTTGATGAGTTCTACATGCAACACCCATTTTTGGGTCACTAGGTCAAAAGTCAAGGTCAATGTGACTTCTAACATAAAACTTTAATATAGACTCTAAAATCAAAGTGCTTCCACCTAAATCTTTGAAACTTCCTATGTAGATGCACCTTGATGAGTTCTGCATGCACACTTATTTTTGGGTCACTAGGTCAATGGTCAAGGTCACTTTTACCTCTAATATAAAACTTTAAAATAAACCTTAACATTGGCTCTGAAATAAAGGTGCTTCCACCTACAACTTTGAAACTTCATTTGTAGATGCACATTGATGAGTTCTACAAGCCACACCCATTTTTGGGTCACTAGGTCAAAGGTCAAGGTCACTGTTACCTCTAATATAAAACTTTAACATGTAGATGCACCTTGATGTGTTCTACACGCCACACCCATTTTTTGGTCATTAGGTCAAAGGCTAAGGTCACTTTTACCTCTAATATAAAATTATAACATAAACCTTAATATTGGCTCTAAAATCAACGTGCTTCCACCTACAACTTTGAAACTTCATATGTAGATGCACCTGTTGAGTTCTACACGCCTCACCCAATTTGGGTCACTAGGTCAAAGGTCACTATTACCTTAAATATAACACTTTAACATAGGCTCTAAAATCAACGTGCTTCCACCTACAACTTTGAAACTTCATATGTGACCTAAACAAAAATTCTGACAAACTTTCATTTATTCAAAACTGCACCAGCAGCCGAGCGTTGCCGTTATGCGGTGCTCTTGTTATTGTTTACAAGTGATATACCATGTGATCATTGTTTGATTTACATAATTATAGTTTGTTCCTGAAATATGTTAATGTTTTTTTGTTTGTTTACATTTAACGGAGGAAAATGTAAACTTCATTTATCTTACACATTGTTGCGTTTAAAGAATAAACATTTTCAAAACAGTTCGTTTGCATACATTTGTCTCGTAATTTCTAACGGTACCGACATAATAGATTGTATAGATGTATCATGAAATTGACGGTCAGGTCTAAATATACTCGGAAAGATAAGAATCTGATACTTTGGACTTACATCTCTATATTGACGGGTCATGTACAAAGTCACAGTCAACATATTATTATCAAGAGAATGACGTAAGCCATGTAAGGTAAGTATGAGCACACTTACAATTTATGGCTTTTAACATTGGATACATGTCCGTGAATATAAAACAATTAAATGCACTTATGATAATACATAACATATAATGTGGCAACCATTTTCACATACGCAATACCGTTAATATTTTATGCCAATCGACTTGAAAGTCACAACACCGTATTTATTAATACAAAAGTAATACGAATGACGAAGATTTTTGGACAAATTGTGATAGTATTTATTAATGATTCGATATAAAAGGTTAAATATTTATTCTATTTGTATGAGTTATCTTATGTAAATAAAAGTTTACACCATCGTGATTCCTCTTTAATGTTGGCATATTTTATGCCTTACACAATTTTTTGTTAGTGGTTATGAACTTAATTTGATACAAAGCAATATAGGTGTCCGCGTCGCAACCGTGAGGTCACGGGTTCATCCCCACTGTGGGAGCGTTTTTTTAGATCTTTCTCATAAACACCAAGTACTCGTTCTAGGCACAGGAAACGGACTCGAGAGCGTTTCAAAAAAACCTTAGGCTTTCTATGCACTCCAGCTGAAATCAATAGGTTTAAACTAGACTTGATTTGATACATTCTATGAAAACAATATTGCTCGTGCGACAAAAGTATGCAGAAATTTGTGTTGTAAAATAAAAAATAACTTGAATTTAAATTCTGTATTTGTTATGTTTTAGAAACAATCAGATCAACTTTTCATCCGATCATAACTTCACTTCCGTAACTGGTTGATATCTCTGCAATATAATAAAACCGTGCTGTTTATAATTTCTAGAGACACACATAAATTGAAAAAGATGCTCATTGTTCGTAACAAATTTGAGGTTGTGAGGTTTTATAGAGGTTGTCCATTAAAATACAAGCTGACAAAATCAAATTAAACCAAAGTCAGCTGCGTGATTTCCCATTGTTGTCCATTGCAGTTTTCAGCGGAGAAATACGATTCGTTCCACAGACTACTGCGTGGTATTTCATCATCTTGGTTGAAATCGGTGTCATCAGGTCAGAATCAAACAGGGATACTAAATAGTACACTGAAATATAAAGAGAAATGTGAAAAATCACGAACGTTTCCGAAGTTCGTATCGCATCTGCTGCCCTGGTTTTACTACCGATACACTACCGATCTACTACTGACAACTTGTGAACATAGGGCCTATTTGGAACAATGTAGAACACGCATATATTAGTAAAGATTAACCCTTTGCATGCTGGGAAATTTGTCGTCTGCTGAATTGCAAAAAATAGCATTTTCTTCGATGTTTTTTTCAAAGAATACTATAAGAATAGCAATCATCTGGATCCAAACTGTTTGCAACGGCCTTCAAAATTCGTTTCCAGCACTGAAAGAGTTAAGATATGAAACAAAATATTAACTTTACATTAAAGGTCTAAGCAAAGAACCATTTGAAATAAAATTAGATCAATGCCGACGCCTTGCGGAAAAACTCTCAATACTCTAATGCTCGTTTTCATACCAAGATACATTTCACGATTAAAAAGCGAATACCATTGATAACTTTTGGCAAAAATATGTGCACACAATTTTAATGAAAAATTCTAGGTTTTATTTAATCAGCTTCAAAAAATTACTTAGTTAATTTTAAAGGGGCCTTTTCACGTTTGGTAAATTGAAATTTTAAAAAAATGTATCAGAATAGCAAATTTTCGTTGTAGTTACGATATTTGTGAGATAACAGTAATACTGAACATTTACCATGCTCTAAAACATCAATTTCATGCATCTTTTGACGATTTAAAAACCGGAAAATTATAAAGCGTTGCAACGCGAAACGATGAATAATTTGGAGAGTTCTGTTGTTCTGTTGTTGTCGTTATATTTTGTGATACTACGAGGATTGCTTGTATGAAGCATAAAATACACCACTCATTGTATGAGAACGGATGGCCGAGGGGTCATAGTGATAAAATTTTACTCCAGGGGTCAGTGGTTCGAGCCCAGTTGAGGGTTAATTGTTTTCTTTTCTAAATGTTATTCTTGTTTTTTTTACCGGAGCTTTTTAGAACCAATAGTTAAATTATCAATATCAAGCATTTAATGACAAACTTCAATTCATGCCAAAATCTGTGAAAATGTCCCTTTAACATCATATTGGGAAAAGCTAGTCAAGTTTATAGAACAAATACCGCGCTGAATACTATTTTGTATCCAAATGTTACGTTAAGTGCTCATGTAATTAATGTTTTGTATACACTGTCTCGGATCATTGACCTTCTTTGAGAGAAAAAACAACACAATAGTACTTATTGCAAACGGCGCACAGCCAAGGTTGATAAGATTAATTCTATTGTAATATACAAATTTACATCACTCAATCAGCTATCTGCATGTACCGCGAGACTGACCTACACCTTAGCGTACGTTGTAGACATTGACCAATTGCAGATATGCGAAAACGCCATTAAATAATTGAATCATAATTAAAATGATTTTCTAAATAATCACATAGCTTTTATTTATCAAGAAAAACTACCTTACAATTAACACCTCAAATAGTCATTTAATGATGGACGTGGCTGCTCGCGGTCTTTCGCGGACTCGACTTTGTAACGCATGATAAACTTGAATAATGCAAATAACTTAAATAATTAAACACGAATCATGTTATATGTAAATACATGTACATGAGCCGTGCTCTGTGAAAAAGAGGTCGAATGCATGTGCGTAAAGTATCTTCCCAGATTAGCCTGTGCAAACCGAACAGGCTAATCAGGGACAACTCTTTCCGTCTAAACTACATTTTTGCTAAGCAGAGACTTTCTTTAAATATAAAATATCATAAAAAGCGGTAAGTGTCGTCCCTGATAAGCCTGTGCGAACTGCACATGCAAATCTGGGACGACACTTTACACACATGCATTAGACCCCCTTTTCACAGAGCACGGCTCACATCAATTAACAGCGTCGCGTACAATACTGTCATATATTTGTACTTGTCCTCAACTCAGCATGAACTCGCCGATCGGTTCGTCCTATATGTAATGTTAGCTCTGTACATGTGCTCGTCCAAATATCTCACCGGTTGTACACAGCGCTGTAATGTAAACTGATATGCTTGCACATACGATCTGATGGATACTAGTGCAGAAGAACCGATATAAGTTGCGAACATGTTTGTGTAGATTTCACTGGTTTCCTGCGCACTGAAACTATTTCTACAGAGGCAAGCGCTATGTCAGATGCATATGTGGACTTTCATTTATGTGAGTTGTTCGCTTGTGAACAACTAATGTTAATACCACGCGTCTCAAGCCAGTTTTCTTAGTTACGATAGACATGATAACTGCCGAATCCGTCGAGAAAGAGTTGTATAATTTATGCTAGTGGTTTTTGAGTTCTTCAACTATATTCATTCACAAATGGAAATGTGCACATCATATGTGTCCTCACATGGGTTTTTATGAGTTTATGTCTTAACCATCGAAATATATCGTATGTTAATATTTAATTAACACGCAGTTTCCTTTCGACATATTTAAATCAGACTTTCATAGCCGCATCATGCGAAAATGGGTCTTATGGTGTTTCGACCAGCGTAGCTCAGGCCCAACCAATGCATTTGCGCAGTCTGATCAGAGACGATGCTGTTCGCTATAAAATCACTCAAGATATTATGGTCTTATTATGTTTTTCCTGACCAGACTGAGAGATGCGGATCCTGAGTACACTTTATATATAATGGGCGCATATGGCATAAGGCCCATTTTTGCATGTGGAGGGTCCTCAAAAATCACATTGCGAACTGTAAGAAGCACATTTTAGCACAATGCATTCCGATACAAAATTAAATTCAAAGTTGTAAACTGGTAAATAAGGGTAGCCTATCCAGGGGTTCAGGAACGATGTCCAGACGTGCTGACCGAGTACGATATATACCCATGTTAAGGTCAGAGACTGGTTGACATCGTGTGAACTGCTACGTGCTTTACGACACACCCTTTATACATGTGAATGGCTTGGGCTTATTTCAAACTTGCGATTAATTTTGAAAACTTAGTTGCGTCTATGATTATGCAATAGCGAACAACTTCAGTGCCTTCAGCGCTTTGTTAGAAAAACTAAACGGACGACTATATCGTTGATTGTAGCGAGGTCATGGGCCCGGGATCTGATTTGACAGATGTGTTTGTTGTATGATAATCTTAAGTTATTGTTGCAGTAGTTCGCTTTCAAAGTTAGCGTTTCGACGTTTATGAGCAGTATTGTGAAACACCCTTTTGATTGTCTTGTTTGTCAACATTTAAGACATTGTTTTATAAATATCAAATGCATGCAAGCACTTCATGTCCATAATATACGTGTCCGTGATAAACAGGTTAATAAACACAAGTGACACCATTATTTTCATTCTGATTATTTCGTATTTTCGGATGGTTCGAACTCAGAACTCTGATATTTAAATCAGAAATTTCAAATAGGTGATACCGGTAATCTTAACGATTGGTTCTAGTTATACTTTAACGCGATATAATTAAAGGGAAGAAAATACACCATACTGTATTAGAAATTATCCGACTTGTATTGGTTAATATTATTTCGATTTGTCAAGTGTATGACGACAAATAAACATCACTTTCTCGATAAATTGAACAAAGTGTTTATTATGAAATGACTGATACAAAGAAAGGAGCATGTTGTGAACGTAGATTTTCATATTTCGTAGAACAGAGGTATCCGTATCTTATCCGACCAACACATGACTTGCAGAAATTTCTGCAAAAGACAATAATCACTTATGTCCAATTCAACAATAAGGTGCAGACATACATTTTGTTACGAAAATAAATTGGACATCAGAAAAAAACACTATTTTATTTGCTTTGTGTGTATCGATAACATAGTATATGCCTCATTATTCTTTACAAATAAATCTGCAGGTATAAGTTTCAATGTCCAATAACCAATTCATGGAATATTTTACTTGCGAAATTCTTACTGTATTCACAGAAGGTGTAATGTTTCTCCCCTATTTCGAATCCAAAGGTAGAGTCTTGTTCCCCACACGGCATGTCGTCCCACTGGTCACTCTGGTAAGGGAATAGTGCAATACAGTCCTCAGTGAGGTAATTCTCATAGTTGCTCATGTGGTTTGGAACCCAGTTCGTGTAGGTAACATGTTCGCCTAATATAGAAAATACATTGTTGCTGCCAAGGTGGAGTAAGGCTTATCAAGTGATGCTTTAAGAATATGGCGAGCTTTGTGCGGCTACTTTTGTCAACCTGAGACCTATTGCAGCGGTAATCGTATAAACTTGTTGGTATAACAAGCAATATCCAGTCAATGTGTATTCATCCACGCCGGATAACCAAGTTATGTAATTTAAAGGGATCTTTACACGGTTTGGTAAATTGACAAAATTGAAAAAAGTTGTTTCAGATTCAGAAATTTTCGTTTTAGTTATGATATTTGTGAGGCAACAGTATTACTGAACATTTAGCATAGTCCAATATAGCCATTATATGTACCTTTTGACGATTTGAAAACCTAAAAATTATAAAGCGTTGCAACGCGAAACGATTGAATAATTTGGAGAGTTGTGTTGTTGTCGTTTAAATTAACGAAACTACGAAGATTGCTTATATAAGGTATAAAATACTGATGATGTGTATTCCCGGCGGGATAGCCGAGAGGGCTAATGCGTTTTTACTTCAGATTAACTCCAGGACTCCGGGGGTCACTGGTTCGAGCCTTGGAACCGGCTACATTTTTTCCCTTTTTTAAAATTTTATTCTTGATTTTTTACTGGAGCTTTTAAGATCCAATGTTTACATTTATCAATATAAAGCATTTAATGACAAACTTCAAAATATGCCAAAATCTGTGAAAAGGCCACTCTATATACATTTATCGACAGATCTAACAAAAAACACTAATTCACTTAAAATACAGCAGTCGTAATGCAACATTTCGTATTTTCTTGAATGTTAATTTAAACCATAGCGCGTTAAGTACAAACATAGCAGAATAAGATATCCTTATCTTTCAAATCGAAATTTAAGATCTAGACTTGTTAATAAGACGATGTGTGCTCAATCGCAAGTTTAAAGGCTCGTAAAAGGTGACAAATCCAATAACTATGCATATAAACTGGTTCAATTTTTACCGGATATCAGTTACTCTTGCATAAACAATTATAATAACACAGCTGATGAGCAACGTTGTCAAGAATTATGGTATAAAAACCCGTTTCATAATTTGAAGAAATGTTTACAACTTTGCAATTTTCGTACATTTTCGATATATCCGATGTTCCTCGGCTTCTTTCGTAAAGTACGCATAAATCGATGACGTAGAACAAACAATTCAATATCCTCGTAAACAAAGAAAGAGAACATGACTTCGGTAAGATATGTTCGTGTTGTACAATATTTTGTTTTACATGGAATTGCATCATGCATACTTGTTTTAATATATGTTTCATTTTCTTGATTTCACTTTTGCATTGATTGTAATTGCGACTTTTCACGTGATGCACAATGTCTTGTGCCGACCAATCAAAATTTGTTATCTGAAAACCGACTCGGAATCGCTCGGCATGATTGAGTAAACAGCGTTGTATAGAAACTGATTGTTTGTAAACACAATTGACTTGGAGGACACTGTATTTTGAGCTCGAAATCTATTGCTCATTTTTTATGATGTCCAATAACATATACATAATATTTTTTGATAACCTTTATAAATAAAATATGCCAAAAGTTTTTTTAATCGGTAATCATTACGGATCGTCACCTTTTACGAGCATTTAACACCGCGTAGGTTTAAATCGGTAGTAAACAAAACGCTATTAATAGGAAACGGTTTACTAGATATATAGTGTTAATACAACTCGCTCAGTAGTATTGATAATAAAAACGCGATACATGCGCGGCGAATTTCGAAAACAAAATAAGAAGTTGAGACACATTTGCGAATTAGTTGAATCTTAAATAGGGTTGACCTTTGAAGTTAAACTTATCTTGAACTTTTGTTGTTTAGAATCTATTGTGAGCAGCGTTGTAAGTCTAAAACAAATAGATTAACCTTTCGATTAAACTAAGCCATTTCGATTTCGAAAACGATTGTTTTGTTTGTTAGCACTAGAACGGTTTGCATATTTGAAAACGAAAATGCCCCCTGTTCTCTGAATGAAACCGGCAAATAAATGGGGTATGTGATGGATCAGAATATAAAACAAGCAGTTAATCAGTCGTTGGAAAGTTTAAAGATGCAAGAGGACCGTAATGTGGCGTTTTTTAAAGCTCTGCTTTGATCATCTTTCTTGGTTTAATATTTAACTTAATTTGATCAGGTAAATGGTCGAGTGGCATGATAATTAGATTTATCATACCACCGCATTTATAGCTGCCTTATATAACGTTGCCTGATATATTTTTTATATCATGGTAAACAGGAAGTTCTTATATCAGTCATGTGTGGAGGATGGTCATTTTACTCGGAATCAACTATAAAGTAATCATTTTCAGTAAAATCGAATCAGATTAAAAAAATTAATTTGATACCAAGATTTTATATATTTTAAACACAAAATGCAACCAAACAGCGAAAAACATTTTTTTACAAATATAAAGCGCGCGTGAGTTACGTCATTATTAACACGTCAAACGACAAAAGTCACATTCTTTTCCGCTAAATCTGCAGCTTTTTATTATTTCTTTAAAATCGGGGACGTAGAGGTATGATAAACAGTTAAACAGAGTACTGTCTGATGTTTTTGTAATATATCAGGCTCGGCACAAATAAAATAACGGCACGGCAAGCCTCGCCGTTATTTTATTCTAAGCCTTGCCTGATATATTACAAAACGATCAGGCAGTGACCTGTTATTCTCTATGTTAAATGGTCATAACTATCTGCAAAGTGTATGCATGACATCTTTCATTAGACATAACAGTTCATGATTCAACGTTAATTGCGATTGAATTTGCCATGCACGTAATAGACGTCGCATTTCATAATATTGGAAACGTAAGTGTTTTTAAAAACATAACAAACACTTTTTAGAGTTGTTTTTCCAATTTTAAGACAGTTAACATGGTATACCTCTGTATACCTGATGCATTTTTTGCTTAACATTTAACTGTTGCATAATCCCAAACACGTTATGATAATTTGTGCTGCACTAACTTCCATTTCACAGTCATTGATGTCGTAAAGATAAAATCCATAAAATCGCCTGAAGCATGAGAAAATACAATTTTAACCCATTTATGCCGAGTGGACTCTCCCATCTTTCTAAAGCGGATCAATTTATTTCCAAAATTAGGGATGTCGAGTATATTTATTTCTATATTTAGAATATTTCCTTTAAGCAAACAGCGCAGACCCAGATAAGACGCCGCATCATGCGGCGTCTGATCTGGGTCTACGCTGTTTGCAAAGGCCTTTTTTCTACACGCTAGGCATAAATGGGTTAAGAGTAACACAAACCTGAAGTCCATTCAAACTGTCCCTCAACCTTCCGGTCATGAAGTCCTATCCAGACAGCATTGCCAGGATTATGACGCGCCATAAAGGCGTCCACGAAGGCTTGCTCACTCGCACTGTTTATTGTTACTAGATGACCGCCTAGTTGCTTACAAATGTTCTCGCTGTGGGCCCAGATTTTCTTCTGTGTCTGCAGTTCGTAACAGCTGTCACCATGTTGAGCCAGGGGGTAATTGTATCGTCGAATGTCTTCCTGCACCGATCTAGGACACATGTGAATGTCTCCTAAAACAGTTAGCACTGGTCTGATCATGTGTGACATGTTTTCTGTATGAATTATCGCAATATTATTAATAATGTATTGTGTATGGTGTTAACATTACGCAATTACCATCTGGTTTGAAGACTTGAGGCATCAGTGTTGTCGTCGCAAATGTTACTGTCCTTGTTGACTCTGAATTAAATTAAACAATATGAGATATAAAACACCACTGTAAACAAGACAATTGTGGTTGAAAAAAACTAATGTGTTTTTTTTTGTTCTAAATATATCTATCAGCTCTGTCTCAGTATCTATCGATCTTCGGATACTGCTTAGCTCCCCTTTCGGGTATTATTAACAGATCGCGCTGTCAATTCAAGAAAGAGATGTATACCATTTTGTACAATAAAAGCAGTGAGACGTCAAAGAAAGAAAGTAAGACTGAAACAAAGTTTGAAAGTGTTAGTATATGTATAGACACGAGTTAAAATCAGGTTAAAAACACACTATACCGCAACTAATAGTATGAAATGTGGCTTACTGCTTGCTTGAAGGTATATATGTATAAAATCTTACTGAATTCGCAGATGTAGTTCAAACGGCTGGAACACGCGATATCATCCCAGCGGCCATGGTAGGATTTAGCTCCAAGTCCAGCACAGTCTTCAATACCGTGAAACATGGAATTCTCGAAGCCACTTGCCCAATACGTGTAAGCAACTGGGTCACCTGAATTTCAAGAATTAAAAACATCCACATGTTTATTGATTATATTGATTGCTTAACTTAGTTTAAATATGATCGTTTTTATTCAGTGACATGTAAAACTTGTTTAAAAAAGGAAACTCGCATGGTTAAAAAAGAAAGCAATAATATGGAGTAATACACCCTATTACCGATTGACACATATCTTTCAAGAGATTTTTTCCTAAAATGCTGTACATTTACCATCGATGTAAACATACATGAATACAATTAATTAATAAATACATAAACATGTATATTGTCAAAAACGACAAACAATGGAAGCCAAGAAATACATGAAAATCAATGATTTTTTTTATTCAACATAACAAAATCAATTATGGCCACATATTTTATGTTCTGTTTTCAATCAAAGGAAGTATGACATCAATCACTGCAACGAATTATGTTCATTGCATGCTTAAAGGCTTATTTAAATTTTCCGGTTCAAAGAAAAGACATATCCGAAATTGCCAACCAATAACATTTTGCCATAATTCGACCATTTTGCATAGTGTTGTCAAAGAAAAAAAATTCAAACATAATTACGAAATCTGTGAATAAAACAGTAAAAAATAAGATGCAGCTGTAAGATATCAATCCAACATGGCGGGATTTCGTCATCGAGACTGTTATTATTGTCACACAAAAAAGTTGTGTCTTTCTTGAACATTAAATTAAAAAGTAGTTTGAAAGACATTAGACACTTCAAGGCCAAACAACAGACCATCTAACATGGTTGCTGCAGTATACCAGTGATGCAAATTCGTTTGTGGTTGTGTAAAAGCTTAGAAAAAACCGATGAATACTATATTTGGTAACACATGCAATGACTGTATAAATATACCTGAGGACCACGCATATTGTTGTTCCTCGTTCATGTCATTTAATCCAATCCAGACGTCATTTCCGAGATGCTGACTAATCACCTGGTATATGACATCCTGGTGATGCTGATCAGGAATATGGGCAAGATGACCTCCCTTGGCCAAACAATCCGCTTCCGCCTGACGCCATGACGCTTGCGTCTGAACAATCTCATAGCAAGTGCTTTCCAGTGTGAAAAGCGTTCCATGATAAAGTTGAGCATTCTGAAAGTACTGCCGGGGGCATCCGTATTGAACTGTGTGTAAACCGACACTAAAATCAATTAAATCAGCCGAGATGTCGTAATAAATCTATATACTG
Source organism: Dreissena polymorpha (assembly GCF_020536995.1). Lineage (NCBI taxonomy): Eukaryota > Metazoa > Mollusca > Bivalvia > Myida > Dreissenidae > Dreissena > Dreissena polymorpha. The sequence goes on from NC_068359.1 coordinate 77,130,469, forward strand.
TATGTTTGGAATCTAAGAACATACTGTATTAAAACACAAGGCCGATTATACACTCAGAAAGGTTTCTTATTAGAATTTCATTTTCAATTACATTTAGTACCAAGTTTTTCGGTAATAAAAGATATAATATGACATTTGTAAAACAAAATAACAAATTGTAACACCACTTCCAAATTACAGCGTTCATTATTTAATAAGATTGCAATAATTTAAACATACCTTGTGTGTGTTGTACAACATAATTAGCTGTTGTTGTCACTGTTGTTTTGATATGTGTGGTTCCATGATTCGTTGCTTGTTTTGGGGTAGTACTTCGGGTGGCATTCGCAGTCGCAATTGTTGATTGATAAGTATTTTGTAAAGGTGTTGTTGTGGTTGAGTGTGTCTGAGTTGTTGTTATGAGTAATGCCGTTGTTGTTGTTGTTGTGCTTGTAGACGGTTGTGGTGTTGAAGAAGTTTGTATTGGTGTCGTAGTTGTAGTGGTGGTGTTTGTTGTGGTTTGTGTAGGAGAACCCTGTGTTGTTTTCGTCGTCGTTGTCAATGGTGTTGTTGTTGGGACTTTCGTTGTAGTGACTAAAACATACGTCGTGTATAAAAATATAGATATTCAATTATAAATGTACCGTAATCGTATTTTATTTAAGAAAGGAAAACAACCCTGTTGGATTACATTTTGGGATGTGTGCTTAAACTATGCCTTCTTTAAGCTTACAACAAGTTTATTGTTATTAACGACTTATTTAACCTATTGACACACGGAAGGATTTAGCATTGGCACAATCACTTTTTTAGCGTTTAACTTACATAAAAGGATTTATTCTAAAGGAACAGGTTGCCAACATTATTAATTGTACATGTTCTGAAAAACACTCAATTTTAATTCATTTAATGATTAAGGTGTTGTGAATACAATTCCTGTGAATAAGTTAATGTTCCTACACCTATATCTTCCTCGGGTGGTGCCCCTGGGCAGATTTGCGTCTCAACGTCCTTGACCACCTTAACGTATCCGTACTGAAGTTAATAATAATGAGGATATTTAATACGAAACTAGACGTTTACATGAATCGGCATTACTCGGTGTATTTGCTTGGTGCTTTTTATATGTCATTAGCATGTTCGTATATTAATGATTAAGAAGTAGATCTTCGACTGAGTCAATACATTGTTTTGTAGCTTAAACAAAACGTGTACTGGAACGGATTTAGCCATTTGTTAAGAAAAATACACTCATAGAAATACAGAAGGCTTAAAAAATATTAATGATTGTTTTAGTCAATATAACATAAACAACATATATGTGCGGACGATGACCAACTATAATTCAGGTTTAACTTAAATATTACTTTGGATAATGTCTTGTTGTGTAAGACAATAGTATATTTCGATGAAACTGATAACGATTTATGTAAAAAAAATTAGTAATGCGACTGTTGAAGAATAATATACTGGAAATCGCAAGCTTTAACAAACATTGTGTATGTGTTCTGATGCTCATTTTTCTAACGACATGTTTAGATTTCATTGTGATAAACACATTTAGAAAGATTTAACGTCATTGTCAGACGGATGTAAAAAGTTCCTTAACATTAAGTCGTGTAGACCAAACTAAGACATACTCCGGACTGATATATGGTGCGGTTCCACCTTTATTGACACGTCAACCTGCATTGTGTACACACCGGTCTTACTGACACATTTAACATGATAAATCAACATTTCTATAAACAAAATTCCGTTTAAAAAACACACAATATAAAATTTTATTTTTTCTTTCATTTTTTAACATTTTTCATTCCTGCGCAGAACTACTTTGGCGGAGGCATAATTCCCCAAACCAGGGGAATGTGATGCGTCTTAGTATAGAGGTGACACTAACGTAATGACGTCACCATCTATGTATAGAATGCGTCAACCTGACTAATAAAACAAAATTGGAACAAAACGGACACTTAGTGTAAATATAGGTCACACGAGATAAAATCAACTTTACAAGACATAAGATAGTGGCATATTAAGCTGATAATTAAACAATTATAAGAGTGACATATCTTATACGAATACTATATAAATTGTTTACAATCTAATAATAATTTATCACAAGTATTTTTTAAATTGGCTAGATTGTAATAAATCTCGAACGGTCCACATCAATGCGTGGCATGATTTAAGGCTTCGTTTGTCAAAGTGTCAACTTATGTTTTTAATCGAAATCAAGAGCAACTAAGCCAACAAAATGTCTTAACAATGAGGCAAACATACTTTCTTGTTCAATGTTTCGATCATATTTAGTCTGTAACCTTTTTACGCTCAGTATTTTCCAGTTATGTAAATGTTCATTCCTCTTGCAACACTGGTAAATTTAATAAACCAGAATGTATACGTACGTAGTCAACAAATCGTATTTTGGTCAAGCTAGTAGTTGAATATGTGCACATACTTAATAATCATCAAAATGTTTTGGACGGCATTGAGCTACAGTTGATTTATGCAGTCATTTATTTAACACGTGGAGTCTTTGATATTTTAAGGGGGTCCATATGACAAAGAATTGAACCGACTATCTCCGGCAAAGATTAATTACATTTAACTGCAAACAACAGTATGTTTTGCTCAGTATCAGAGAATTAAATCCTTCGCCTTTGAAAAAATACAAAAAGCGGTTTATTACTGATTTCGGTATGGTTTTGGCTGGTAAAAATAACACGTATTTTACGATATATAAATGCTGTTCTGTTCTCAGCCTGATTATATGGTATTTTCCTTTACAAATATAATATTATTACACGTATAATCATTTTGGCATTTGAAAAAAAAACATGGCTCGAGTTATAATAAGCATCAAAAATAGACATTATTAAACACACACACATACTTTATGTTCATACTGGATGATAACCCAAGTTGGATCGTTGGATGGTGGACCTTCCGGTTTGCAGTCAAACTCGTAGAGGTAACCAAAAGGGGAGCCTGCGGATGTCTAACAGTTTTTGCAATTAAATTGCGGTACAATTAAACGGTTTGCACACAAATAACTCAATGAATACGACTTGAGAAATACTTCGCACGGTGCAAGCGTTTCTCATTTTTGTTTATAATGCAACATACACTCCTCAATTACGTTATTTTTACGTTTCCGACATTTATAAATCCGCAAAGAACACTAACTGTTTGTAACCGTTACATTAATTTACATTTTTTTTTCATTCCCAAAATATTGTTTTATAACGATGTCATGGACTTTCTTGACAATTAAACTACTTTTACTTTAAATCGATCACAACATATATAATCAATATATTAGTATGAGTAGCACTCAGGTAACCTCTTCGTATGTAACCCGTATCCTGTCCTTTTAAAATTGCTCTATATTTATGAAAAAATAATTTGGATTTAACTAGTGCATACTCATAATAAAAACTTAATTATACATGTTGGGTGCTTATCCTGCAATACCGTACATAATAAATATTATTGTCAATCCTGATTAAAATACAAAATTTTTAACCAGCATACACGTTCAGCAGCATGTTATTAAATACCACAGTTGACAAATTACATCTATTTCCGTTGTAAGTGTTACACAAGCTTTGGAAAAAGTTTACAGTAACAATTAGCATTAAAGATTTTTTTTATTTAAGAGCATATGGTGAAATGTCTAGTTGTATGTATGTTTGTATATTTACTCGAAAATTCACTTTGTTTCTGATAGACGTATTATTTAGAAATATATATAGACCGGTTCTTTGTTTAAAACCCAAAAAATTTTATGCTCACCGTTGTGCCTTGCGGTGAACAAACAAACAGTTAAACGGAACGCACCTTGGTAGTACACGTACAAAGTACGTCCTTATTTTGAGTGTAACTTCATAACCAATTTGAAAGGGGCAGCATCAGCAGTAATATTATCATCTGTATCACCATCATCACCAACATCATGGTCATCATCGTCAGCGTAATCATCATACTCATCATAAGTATCATGATAATAATTAGCATTTTTGATCTCCATCAGATTATAAGTATTACAATGAGCCTTTTACATTTGTTTTATGATTCATTTAAATCTATCACATACTAATTGGAAAGGTGAATGTAAAGTATTGCGGTTTGAAACTTGTTTATGGAGCTCCGAACTTCACACTTGGTAATAAGTTATTGACGAACTTTTTAAGTATTAATTCAAGTTGATAAAACGAATCAACATTAAGTAAAGTATAAACCAAGAATGCAATTTTTAATCAAGAGCGTTATAGCCTTTTTGACTCATTTTAAAAGTGATATACTTCCAACAAACAATACGAGTATGATTAAAATATAGGTCAAATGAAAACAAGCAGGTCCGTTAATATCACAGGTACTTGAAACAATTTTTTGGTCCTTATATATATAATAAGAGTAAAGGTACCCAACGATGATTTCACAGGTGTATTGAATAACACAATCCAACAGCATAATAGATCAAACAATGCACACATATGTCGTTGTGGTTGCCAGCAGGAAGCGTCCATCTATGATAAAACACCTTTTATTTGATGAAAATCGTCCAAGTATGTCCAAAACAGCCAAAAGTTTCACAAATAGCACCCCAAAATCAAAGTGTGTAATTCCTGACGTCCAGCTGTCAGTAATGAATGAAGGCGATTTTCGGTCGATTGTTCACAATTAAACAAGAACTTTGCTATAAACTCCACAAATGTTTTTCATTTACTAAGTTTGTCTTCGAACTACGGCGTTCTTAAGTCCCAGTTGAACGGTAAACAGTCGGAAATTCAGAAGAAACAACAAATTTAGTGTACTTTCACTTTCACGACCATCATTTTGAGGCAGAAATCGGTGTTACGGACAGAAGACGTTTTCATTGGTTGAAAATAAAATTGGTAAACTTGTTCTCTAATTTACGACTAATTCAACCAATCGATAACAAGATAATAATTTACCGCGTTCCATCAATAAAATGGATTCAGTTTGAACATAAAATATAATATTTGGTGTATTTTCTACTTTTTCTGAGTATTTTTGTTGTGCCGTTGCCAAAGAACGACGTAGTTCGATGGCAAACTGAGTAAATGACAAACGCACGTGGAGTTTATAGCAAAGTTCTTGTTTAATTGTGAACAATCGACCGAAAATCGCCTTCATTCATTACTGACAGCTGGACGTCAGGAATTACACACTTTGATTTTGGGGTGCTATTTGTGAAACTTTTGGCTGTTTTGGACATACTTGGACGATTTTCATCAAATCAAAGGTGTTTTATCATAGATGGACGCTTTCTGCTGGCAACCACAACGACATATGTGTGCATTGTTTGATCTATTATGCTGTTGGATTGTGTTATTCAATACATCGTGAAATCATCGTTGGGTACCTTTACTCTTATTATATATATAAGGACCAAAAAATTGTTTCAAGTACCTGTGGTTAAAATGGTATCCTTCTAATGCAGATGTTATAAGCCTTCCTTTCTTTTAAAACATACTTATTTACAAATCGGTACATTGTAGCGTACACACATCAGAATTCATCGACATTGAAACAACACAAGCGTTACAATATTGCTCACCGAAGCATACACTGCGCACTCGACGTTGTAGTTACAAATGCATGAGAAATCGGCCAGCACGTGCGTTATAAATAGCAACAGGACTCTCACAATGCTTTGCCAATGCGCCATCTTTATCTATTGACAACACGGATAAAGCATAACAAGTAAATACAATTGGAGCATAGACATAACTAGATATATGTGTTGCTTTTCGTAAAGACCACAAGCTTTACCACCGATTGTTTTATTGGGTTCACTATTAATGTTTAATTGTAAAGAATGACTTTATACACGGTTTACACTCCGTTATCGAACGATGAAAATCCCTTTTGTTAAAATAGGTGTAATCTATGACGTAGCATACTAAGGACACAATAACGCAAATCTAAACTAAAGATATACAAATGGTACCTTTCGTTATCGTGGTGATCTCAGAATGTATAGTGGTACTCGTTACATATGTTGCTTACTGCATTCATGAGCTTCCGTCTTCTTCGGATGAATTTGGACAAATTAGCTCAGGATTTGCTATGGAACCTAATCAAGTGGCGTCGAATACCATACATTTCCGAAGGTGAGATGGCATATCGTTCGCGTTATTTGATAAGGACGTGTCCCGTTTCTAAACTCGTATGCGGCACATGCGCTAATTATTAAATGGTAAACATTACCAAAGTAGAACAATCAAATTAAACTCTAACAATGTACACATTTTCACAAAGACGTATTGAAGGGACTAATTAATTGAAATATTGAACTTTTTTTAAATATCAAATATACGCCATTTGGAATATTCTAAAATAATAAATGTTATGATGACATAGAACTACCTCATGACTTCCTCATACGTTTCACTTTAAGTAAGTGAACGTTCGCGTTAAGATTCCTGCTACTAAAGAATAAAATTAAAGAAAGAAAAAAAGTAACCCTCCACTGGGCTCGAAACCACTAACTCCTTGAGTAAAAGTCTATCGTTTAGACCACTCGACCATCCGTGTTCATAAGATGAGTGATGTTTTTTATACTTTATATAAGCAATGCTCGTAGTATCACAAAATATTACGACAAAAACAGAACTCTCAAAATTATTTAATCGTTTCGCATTGCAACGCTTTATAATTTGCAGGTTTCTAAATCGTCAAAAGATGCATATATTGGATATTTTAGAGCATGTTAAATGTTCAGTATAACTGTTTCCTCACAAATATCATAACTACAGCGAAAATTTGCGATTCTGAAACAATTAATTTAATTTTTTTCAAGTTACCAAAACGTGAAAAGGCCCCTTTAATATCTTATCTCAAATATGACGTAATTGATAGACGTTGACTTTGAAAGTACACGAAGTAATCTGGATCATGTGCATCAAATTCGCATGTACCATGGTTGCCAAAGAACTTTAAACATTCTTGATAATTGTATAATGTTTTTTTTTTATTTATTAATATTGGTCTGTAAAGTTTTACCTCGATCCTTAAGGATCCATCTATTTCTTATACATATTGTTCTGGCGAATCAATATTATTATTAGTGTCAATTTATTTGGAAAATTATAGATTTATGCAGTTTTATTTAAGTCATTTAATGCAGAATGCAGTTAGATTTTATAGAAAAAATTAACTTAACGGTGGTGCACTTTGATCTTTGATTGTAATATTAACCTTGAATGCCGCAATATTGAACTTGCATAACGCGCTCGTTCTAGTTGAATTGAATCATAAGTCCTTTGTTGTCTACATAAATCTTTGTTGTTTTGGTTTAAATATATAAAATTAAAGATGATTAAATTAAAATTTTGTAAATTCCAAATACAATGTAAGCTTACAAAATTGGTGTGCAATAGTACTAATTTAAGAAATGCGATTGTCTATTTTTCGGACATCTTGGCGGCCAGCCTAAATATTTTAAATTGTAAAATGTTGGCAAAGGTGCATAATCCAGCATAATTTAGGGGCATGGTATAAACGCTTAGTTTAAACAAACATTGTGTATGTGAACTCGTTTTATTGTGAATCAACTTGCATTGTTTGCCAAAGCATTGTCGTGGTAGTTTGATGGTTAACATACGTTTCGACATATATGAGTTGTATTTTAAGAAACCTACTGTTTTTCAACATTTTCGACTTCGCCTAATAAACATTATATACATGCATCAAGTCATCACCATAATTAATTTGTAAGTGATACTAAATACACAATACGAAACAGTAACTGTAATCGACATTATATCGTCTTTCAATATGATTCTTATTTTGTTGCCAGAAAAGTGAAGTTTTAGTAATATTTAGATGTTCACTGAAATAATTATTTTCCCGTTGATTGCTTTGGTTCCTCTGTTGTATTCAATAATTCATTATGGTGAGTAGGTACATTTGAATGTAAAGAATTCATCCTGTTAGAAATGATCTTAAGTGTATTATTATTATAATCATTAATATAGCAATAATAATAATAGTAATAATAATTATAATAATAATAATAATAATAATAATAATTGATCGATGTGGGAAATATAAATAAACAAATATTTTTGAAAGCTTTAACCAGATTTTTTATTATGAGATAACGGATAAAAGTAAGTAAAATATTTTGTAATCGAATGTTTAAATTTCCACCAGAGGCGATGTCCGCATCTTATCCAACCAACACGTTTCCGTGACTTTGCGAAATTTCTGCAAAATGCAAATACCACGAATGACCAATTCAACAATATTATGTGGATATTTATTATGGTGTGAAATTGATCGAAACATAAGTAAAAACACAGACTTTACTCATGTTCGTTTTAAATACATTAAACATTTTTTAAAGCAGCTTTTTTTTCAAATTTATTTTCATCAATGCGCTAAAAATCCGATAACTAAATAAGTAAGGGCTTATTTGCGAAATTCTTACTGTATTCACAGAAGGTATAATGTTTCTCCCCAATGTCATCACCAAAGAATGGATCCTGGGACCCACACGGTATGTCGTCCCATTGGCCGCTTTGGTATGGAATCAGTGCAATACAGTCCTCCGTGCGGTAACTTTCAAAGTTACTCATGTGGTTTGGAACCCAGTTCGTGTAGGTTACACTTTCCCCTAAAATAAATTAGTAGGCTAAGACAAATTGGTGATGCTATTATGTAAACTTTTGAAATTAAAAAACGGTGACCGTATAAACTTTTTGCTGTGCATCAACTAAACATTTGACTGCGATACCCTGTCAATATGTAATCATACGCGTTGGCTTGTAGTGTTACCAAGTACACACACGAAGAATCGCATTGAAGTGATCTGGTGTGTGCTTTATGTGTGGGCATATCTCAATGGCAAACGATACTGGCTGTGATATAGCAAAAGGAGTCAAAGACAAACACAAAATCTGGTATACAAGGTTTAATGTATCAAGAATGGTAATGTTAATGTGCGCACATCGATATGAAAACAACGGCAAATTAGCTTTAAGTGCATTTTTAACGACAATGGTGATAAATACTAACTCCTATATTTACTATTTGAACGTGTAATGTATACAGTATGGCGAGTGAAAACGTGAGCGTTTTACACATCGCGTAATTAATAGGGAATGTTTCGTGCACGACATAATGCATTTAAATAATATTGGGACAAAGTGATTGTTAGATATAAAAAACAAACATCGCAATGCATTAGTGGCCATTTTGATAACAAAATAAGACTTAGCTGCATATTACACAGGGTTTAAATCGTGACGGAGGGTTGTGAAGTAAACATGGGTAGCATATTTTTTTTTAGAATCTACGAGTCCATTTTAAGCAGAGTTCTCTTTTACTGATTTGCAATACAGTATTTAGTAATATGATGAAAACAAACATCAACTGAACGTAGATAAATTGTGTTTGTGAAAGTAGCAGTTTTGCAAAAGTTAAAAGCCTATACATGATAAAAAAACACGAAAAATTCGAACAATATTTAAAAAATAAAGTTAACACATAAAACAAGAGGGCCATGATGGCCCTGTAGCGCTCCACTGCTGAAAAAAGGCTATTCAAATATTCTCTGCATGTGCAAATACTTAAATATAGACCCTATTTAAGCACATGTACACTTTTGTGACCCCCTGGGCTTGGTCAAATTTAACCCCAGGGGCATAATTTGAGCAAACTTTGTAGAGGACTACTATATCTCACTACACGCACATACGAAATGTGGTAGCCCTAGGTCCTAGAATTAAGGACAAGAATATTTTAAAAGATTTCACAAAATAAGCAAGATATAAGCGTATATAATGTTCAATTTTGTGACCCGCGGGTCAGGGTCAAATTTGACCCAAAGGGCATAATTTGAACAAACTTGGTAGAGGACTATAAGATGTTACTGCATACCAAATTTGGTAGCCATAGTCTGAATGGTTTTCAACAAGAAGATTTTTTAAAGATTTCACAAAATAGGCGCTTTATAAGCGTTTATTCAATTTTGTGACCCCCCAGAGCAGGGTCAAAGTTGACCCCAGAGGCATTATTTGAACAAATTTGGTAGAGATTTATTAGATGTCACTACATACTAAATTTGGTAGCCCTAGGCCCAATGGTTATGGACAAGAAGATTTTTAAAGTTTTCACAAAATAGGCCCCATATCAGCGTATGTTCAGTTTTGTGACCCCCCGGGCAGGGTTAAATTTGACCCAAGGGGCATAATTTGAACAAACTTGGTAGAGAACTGTTAGATGTCACTACATACCAAATTTGATAGCCCTATGCCTTATGGTTAAGGACAAGATAATTTTTTAAGTTTTCACAAAATAGGCACTATATAGGCATTTAATCGATTTTGTGGCCCCCAGGGCAGGGTCAAATTTGACTCCTGGGGCATAATTTGAACAAACTAAGTGAAGGACTATACAATGTCCTTACATACCAAATTGTGCAGCCCTAGGCCTAATGGTTATGGACAAGATTTTTTTTTAAGTTTTCACAAAATAGGCAATATATAAGCATATGTTCAATTTTGTGACCTCCGGGGCAGGTTCAAATTTGACCACAGGGATAAAATTTGAACAAATTTGGTAGAGGACTATAAGATGTCACTACATACCAAATTTGATAGCCCTAGGCTGGATGGTTATGGACAGAACGATTTTTGAAGTTTTCACGAAATAGGCCATATATAAGCATATGTTCAATTTTGTGATCCCCCGGGGCAGGGTCAAATTTGACCCCAGGGGCATAATTTTATCAAACTTGGTAGAGAACTATAAGATTTAACTACATACCAAATTTAGTGGCCCTATGCCCAATGTTTATGGACAAGAAGATTTTTAAAGTTTTCACAAAAAAGGCCTTATATAAGCATATGTTCAATTTTGTGACCCTCGGGGCAGCGTCAAACATGACCCCAGGGGCATAATTTGTAAAAACTTGGTAGACGACTTTAAGATGTCTCTACATACCAAATTTAATAGCCCTAGGCCAAATGGTTATGGACAGAAAGATTTGAAAAGTTTCCACAAAATAGGCCCTATATAAGCATATGTTCAATTTTGTGACCCCGGGGCAGGGTCAAATTTGACCCCAGGGGCATAATTTGAAGAAATTTGATAGAGGACTATAACATGTCTCTACATACTAAATTTAATAGCCCCAGGCCCAATGGTTATGGACGAGTAGATTTTGAAAGTATTCACAAAATAGGCCTTATATAAGCATATGTTCAATTGTGTGACCTTCGGGGCAGAGTCAAATTTGACCCCAGGGACATAATTTGAAGAAATTTGGTAGAGGACTATAAGATGTCTCTACATACCAAATTTGATAGCCCTAGGCCCAATGTTTATGGACGAGAAGATTTAGAAAGTTTTCACAAAATAGGCCTGATATAAGCATATGTTCAATTTTGTGACCCCCGGGGCAGGGTCAAATTTGACTCCAGGGGTATAATTTGAAGAAATTTGGTAGAGGACTATTAGATGTCTCTACATACTAAATTTGATAGACCTAGGCCCAATGGTTATGGACGAGAAGATTTTGAAAGTTTTTACAAAATAGGCCTTATATAAGCAT
>NC_068359.1:77147037-77231720 GCF_020536995.1 Dreissena polymorpha
ATCCTGGAGTCCGTGAAAGAAGAGGTTCTCGTGCCCACCAATCCAACTGGTGTATTTCACCGGGTCCCCTGAGTGTTAGATAAAGTAACCGATTCGGTTATTAAAAACACATATACCACAGCTACAAATTGCAATAGTGTCCCATTATCTGTATATCGAAGGCTTAAAGCAATATATCAAGCAGACGTTGCAAATGTAATAGGATAATAAACATTTCAAAATCTACCTGACGACCATTCATATTGTCGCTCGTGGTTTCTGTCATTCAATCCAATCCAAATGTCATCGCTTAGATACTGACTGGTCACATGGTATATGGCGTCCTGGTGCCGTTGATCAGGTATATGTGCAAGATGACCTCCCCTTGCAACACAGTCAGCCTCCGCATCTGTCCACGAAGCTTCCGTTGGCACAATCTCGTAACATGTGCTGTCTAGTGTGAACAGGGTCCCGTGATGTAGTTGTGCGTGTTGAAAGTACTGTTTGGGGCATCCGTACTGTACTGTTTGTAAAGTTGTAGTCATATAAACAAAATGTATGAATTGGATGTATGCTATTTAAGGACATACTTTTAAAACGTGGAAAGCCGGTACTTATGACAGTTTAGACATTTATCTTAAGTATTACATTTAATGTTACCAGTCGTTTTAAGATTGAAACTGTATAGCTTTTGTAATTATAAATCCCATTGTAGACTTATAAACAACATTTACACTATTTTGTTGTCCAGTGTATTCACATAGATTTCTTTAAATGCTACACCACATACCTTGTGTGAACGGTCCAATAGAACTAGTTGTGGTTGTTGGTGTTGTATGAACTTGTGTGGTCCTCTGAGTAGTTGGTGGTATTGGGGTTGTCGTGGGTGTTGAAGAGGTTGTCGTTGTTGTTGGTTTTGGAATAGGGGTTGTTGTTTTTGGTGTTGTAGTAGTTGTTGTAGGCTGTGTCGAAGTAGCTGTTGTGGATTGTGTCGTTGTTGTGGGTTTCGGCGTCGTTGTTGTAGTTGTGGGTTGTGAAGTTGTAGTTGTTGTGTGTTGCGTTGTTGTTGTGGATTTCGGCGTCGTTGTTGTTGTTGTGGGTTGTGTTGTTGCTGTGGGTTTTGGCGTCGTTGTTGTTGATGTTGTGGGTTGTAGAGTTGTAGTTGTTGGTATTGGCGTTGTTGTTGTTGTTGTAGGTAGTGGTGTTGTAGTTGTTGGATTGGGAGTTGTGGTAGAAGTAGTGCTTGCGGCGGTGATAGTTGTTGTAGTTGGAGCAAGAGTAGACCTCGTCGTTGTTGTTGTTGTTGGTGCTTCAGTCGTTGTGACTACAAACGCACGTCGTATATTATTTAAATGAAATAAAATATTAAGTACTAAGATACCATTGTATTTAATTGACTGATAACGTTTTTAATGAACTTATGTAGCATATTCATAGATTTATGTATATATAGATATAATTATTATTCCAATAATAATAAATCATGCCGTGGCTGGTAGATACGGTGTCCACCTAGCGATCGGGAGGTCAAGGGTTTGAATCTCACCGTGAAAGTGTTCATTTGATCTACCACAAAACACAAAGTACTAGTTCTATGGTTCTATCCAGACCTAAGACGCCTTAAATACTCAAAGTGCGTCTATGCTCCAGAGGGGCCATGCACTTAATAGGAAGAAGATGAAAAAGAACACCTATGCCCGTTCTACAATTCCGACACCGTAAAAACTTAATTGTAAAAAATAATTTACACTATATTATGAATTTTGTATTATTAAATATATTCCGATGTGTGATGTGTGCTTTTATTAAATTTGTTTTGAAACAATGAAAGAGTTTATTTAAGTTTGTTTGTTTTTATTTATTTTAACTTTGTGTTATTACGATTCAGATTGCAGAAATATAAATAAATTCTTTTGTTAACAGTATAGTCCGGTCATATAGCCAGTTACAATGAAGGTAAATAAAAAATATATTTTACTAGCACGCTGATGACACATTTCCAAAACAAAATTAACATACATACGTATCTATAGCAGATGCAAATTATATCCAAAATAAGAATGCTGTTAAACTTAACTTATCCTTAAAGATATGAAAAACTGTTACATGTCTTAGTTTATTATATGTTCGGATAAGTGTAATCCAAAATTAGATAAGGCTGGGTGTTAAAACAAGATGTGTTGGAGCCCGTCTGAGTTGCCATACCTACGTCTGTCACTGGAGGTGCCCCAGGGCAGACTTGCGTCTCAATGCCCTGTCCCTTCTCCATATACCCATACTGAAAACAATAATTGTTACAATATTCAATAGAGCATTATTCCCGATAACTTACCTTATATTTAGTCGAGTTTATGAATAGCAAATTTATAAAGCTCATATCTTTGATTTCGCGTTACTATTTTCAAGTTAAAGGGGTTGTGCAAAATAATGTTTCGTTTGTTTATTTCATATATCGTTTTGTACTGGTAGTCTTTTTAGTTTGGTTATCAAACTGAATTTTGTGTACACGTTTAATCTTATCCTGTAAACTTGGCTTAAGAAAATTCAAAAATTAAATCGTGGCTTAAATCTTAATCGATAACACTCTGTGTTTAACATTGTGATATATACATATCTATAGCATTATATAGTATTCACGAGTAAGCATAATCTACCATGTGAACAAATATGTGCTCGGCTCAGAAAAAGTATGCGAGTTTACTCGACAAAAGTATTGACGTACATTTGATAGCGACATTCCTTAAAGAAACACGTATTTGCACAATCAAATCGTGATGGTTGTTTTCAAGAACAACGCTTCTGAAAAGAAATCAATATTATAAGGGAACATAAAGTTTAAATGTAACCCATTAAGCAGTCACTTACTTTATGTTCAAACTGGATTGTGACCCATTTTGGATCGTCGGATGGTGGGCCTTCCGGTTTACAGTCAAACTCGTAGAGGTATCCAATGGAAGAATCCTTAGTTGTCTGTAAAATTTAGTTAAATTGCTGTACAAACAAACTGTGATTATTCTAACATTCATCCATTTTGTCGTGTAAATGTACAGTAAAAATATTTTAATTGATGCTGTTGGAACGTCGTCCATGCTAAAGACAAAAACTTATGTCTTGTAGTTTAGTTTTAAACCTAGTGGAAATTAGTTAATATTTAAAAAAACGCCAGGATTATTTATTTGTATTTTTACATAACTGTGAAAGCCCTGTTCTGCCTTATAAAAAGTAATATTATGATAGACATATGACTGTCATAAAAATATTAAAGTAATCGATATTGTTAATATATTGTTCGCTATGGTAACAAAAAACTTTTTTTTACGAAGCCACATGTTTTTTAAATTATGCATTTTAACGAATTAGGAATTGATTGACTGCTTGCAACAGTTACTAACCGAAGCGTACACTGCGCTCTCGATATTGTAGTTGCATATGCAAGAGAAATCTGCTTCCACGGTCGATGCCAAAAGCAATAGAACGCTCACAATACTTTGTAAAATCATTATCTACAATATAGGATGATACCGGATAAACCTTAATCATAATTTTAATTAATAGTTAACATAAAAATCTGAGAAATGTGCCTGGAAAAAAAGTTGGTTGGCATTTTTAGGCATGGCTTCTTTTTATGGTTTTTGGTATCTACATACCCTCTGCTGAAAATCTAGAGGGGATGTCACCTTCTCAGGTGCTTGACATCCTTTTAAGTAGGTCAAAGGTCAATGGGTACAGTTTTCAGTTGTTTAGAAGATGAAATACATCTCATTTTGATTGATAACCAAAATTGAAACGTTTAAGACAGTGATATTGTCTGAAAATGAACCTGCTTGGATCTA
The DNA here is from genome assembly GCF_020536995.1 of Dreissena polymorpha. Classification (NCBI taxonomy): domain Eukaryota; kingdom Metazoa; phylum Mollusca; class Bivalvia; order Myida; family Dreissenidae; genus Dreissena; species Dreissena polymorpha. Next base: position 77,150,850 of record NC_068359.1, read on the forward strand.
TTTAACATTTTATCTATCCTAGTGTTCACTTATATAGGTCAAAGGGTCATTCAGTGCACTTTTATGACACAATATTTATGACAAATGGCATTGAATATCAACAGAATAACATATTATGTTCAAAAAGTATTTTTTTTTAATTATATAGTTTTTGCTGATTTTTTGTTAACTCCATAAACATATTTGTAAAGTTAAAAGAAAAAATTAAAAGCATCCATTATATATATATATAATGATGTACAACGTACGCTTATAAAGGAATAAAACTCATTTGTGCATAAGAAATAAGTAGGCATGTTGGACAGAAATACACTGTTATAACTGCTGACCAGCAATTATACAGCAAAGGCAAAGAAATATTATGGGAAAATAAAAAAAACGTTACAAGAATACTATTTTCATGATGGGAGGACTTCATGTATGCTTCAATTTCCTTCGCGCGATCGGTCAACATATGAAAAGTTCAGAATATGAGGACGTTTTTCTTGAAGCAGGTGTATTTGGACCAAATGCTGTTTCTAAGGTTATGGATGGAAAGGCATATTATCGAGCGGTTTGGGGTCTTATGCTTGCATATGAAGCGATTTGGAGGTAAAGTTAAAATATTTAAGTCAGTGGTTAGAATCTAAGGAAGAAGAAATGCCAGAACTTGAACATGAAGTGAAAGAGTTTGAGGTTGCTTTTGAAATGAAAAGTCGCTTGAACCAAGATGATATTCCTGAAGCAAATGATTATCTTCTTGAAGAAGTCAAAAAGAAAAAGATATGTGAATTACTAGATAAATTCGACAAAGAGAAAAGTGAAGTAAAGAACTTTTCTTTCTGGAATTCCTACCTACATTTTGTTGACATACTTATGAAGTTCATTAAAGCCCAAAACATAGTCTATTGGCTGTTGCTTATTGAATCATTTTCCGAAATGCTACCGTGGCTAATGGTGTACGACCACACAAACTATGCCCGTTGCGGTCCTGTATATCTAGCAGACATAAAAGCATTAGAATAAACAGCACCTGAAGTGTTCAAAGAGTTTATTGAATGTCTTTTTGCAGTCAGGCTGAAGTAAAAAGCATTCAACGAAGTACCCGTCGACCAAGCTACTGAGTGGATAAACAGAGTGTGTAAAACGACAGGGGGTGTAATTGGTATAACAAGACAGGACTAGGCAATATATTGTTTTTGTATTACGTGGTCAGTAAGATCCGAAGTTGCAATAGTACCATGAAATTGTTCAATCAACATGATGGTGACGAAGATAATGGAATATTCAAGAATAGAGCAGATGGAACTCGTTCGAGAGTTTCTTCAGAGGAAGAGTGCATCAAGAAAATGATGTAGCTCTTTGGTTCATATGATATATTCGGAGTGCATGAAGAGGAGAACAGACTGTTCTCAATAGCATCTAAGGACGTTGCAACTTATGATATCAGAGATGATTTATTAACCTGTGAATGTCGAGGTAAAAAATTACTCAAGGAATTTGTAGAGAGAAGGCGGAAAGACCAGAATATTGAAATTTATGCTCCTACTCAAAAGGTACATACCAAAACATTTGCATATCTCTATAAGGGGACAGTCAGTGAAAAGCAGAAAGTGAAAAAGATTTTAAAGGCTGACAGAAAGCTAATACAGAGACTTTTCAACGCAGCTTATTCAGGGAGAGCCGTAGAAATAGCATCTGTACTAGAACATGCACTTTTTGATGTGCCATTATCATTTGCAAAGGCTAGTGGGAAAATGCATGAAACCCAGAAAACAAACTATTTTTTATATTAAAATAGTATTAAGCATAATATGCATATACAATATATACAATATATATATTTAGACTGTAGCGTATAACACACATGTTAACTTATAACTATATTGTTTAAAGTCTTGTAACTCTATTGATAGGATAATGCAGATATAATGTTGGTTCTTATTATAAAAAGTAGTTATATTATAAAACGCAATACGTGTTAAAAGTCTAAAAATGAACATTGTTTTCTTTTAATTTAGGTTACGTAATTTACAAAGTTAGGAACATTCACTACAGATACAACAAATACATACATACTCTTTTCATCACCAAAGTATCCATCCCTCATTGAAAAAGTACTTACAAATATATAATACATGGATCCTTGGTTGGTTTCAACAGACGCTGCAATTAACGTCCTATACGGGTTATAAAAGTGCACTTGATGACCTTTGACCTACTTATGAAAAGCCAAAATCAGTTAAAAATGAGAAAACCATTCAAGTATCAAATATAAGTCAGTTCAGGAGTAAAATCAGTAATAGTATCTGATATTTCACAATTTTTGCAATGTTACCTCAATTTTTAAAGCAAAATGCACTCATTGACCGTTTGACCTAATTACAGGGTCGTCAAGCATCTCAGAGGGTGACATCCCCTCCAGAATTTTTTTAAAAGTTATTTGCAATCATTATAACATAAAAGGAAGCCATGCCTAAGAAATGCCATCAGATGTCAGATTTCAGGAAATTTTAGGCCAACTATAAAGTAAAACATAAGAGAGAATGCGATATTGAAATAAGACTAACGTATACATGTCTATTATTTTATCTTCACAAACAATTCAACAGCCAATTGTGTCTTTAACAATACTTGAACATTTGAAGTATAATTATAATTAATCACTTTGGCGAATAATTCTTTATCGTTATAAGAACAATATCTTACTTTGCACGTTTAGTCGAAGTGGTTAACTCGTTATGGTCTCAATATATAAATTGGTATTTCTTATATCTATCACTAACTGCAATCTGAATCGTGATCTCTCGTCATCTTTCGAACTAATTCGGTCTGAAATCGCGGATAATTAACAAAGGCATATGCCGCTGACGACAAATACCGAATTTAAACGAAGTTGCAATCTCATAATTTGATCTCAGTTTAATGAGAATATGTCACGTTTTAGACTTTTACGAACCCACTATCTAAATTAGCAAATTGTTTACCTCATTTGCAGGCAAACTCTTTAATTTAACATTGTTTATACTTTTTTTTACATATGAAAATATGTATTATAAATGTAATGTGTACAAACAAACTACGTTGCAGATGGTATAATTAACGAGTGCAGTTTTCATAACAACACTATAGTTAAAAAACGAGAAATTATTGCACGTTTTGGAAAGTGTGTTTTGACTCTACATACACTATTTAGTTACACTTATGTGTTTTGTTAATAGCTTAAGGTCGTGTCCGAGGTTTAAGCAATTTACCCCCCCCCCCCCCCCCAAGCTATGCCTTTCCTTGATCGCCCCAAATTAGTGACCTAGTTGTTTTTGTGCAATGTTGTCCTATGTCAAATCGTTGGTCAGTTTGTCACTTGCCACTCAAATAAAGGAACTTGTACGGATGATAAGAGATATCTCTAGCTAATGTAACTGGAACAAACTTTTTATTAGGTACAACATTTTTGACCTATGTGTTGTACACGTGTGTGTCCAATCTGAATAAAACTGTGTATAGTTTGGATATTTCGAATATTAAAGTAAACCTATTTGCTGACTATACATGTGTCGATGCCTCATTTAGTCAGAGGATGGCGTATGACCTTACGTACGTTTACACTGTTTAATTAGTGTTATCTGTGCTTTGTTGTAACAAAGCAGAAGCGAAGCGAGGGGAAAATGAAGGACAGTGCCATAAACAGCACAAACTTGTCTCCGATAAGAGGAGATACTATATTTGACAAAGGCGTTGAATTGAATAATTAAATGTTAGACAAAACAATATTGTTGCGGTAAAAAATGCGAAATCGCTGTTAGATACTTCTTAACGCCGACGTATACATCGAAAAATGAAACTGACAACTTTGATGAAGCAGCGATGCAAAATGTGCTAATTGTTTGTTTGTGTAGAAATGTATCCACATATGCGAAAAAAGATGCACGATTTTTAGTAATCTGTTTTTACAGTACCATTCACATAATTATAACAAAAAATGACATAGACAAACGTGTTTTCAACCGTAAATAGTCTGGCTATGTAAGGCTATTAAATGCCCTTTACCACAGAAAGAACAACATGAAACATTAACATGATTTAAGCTGAGGTCACCGACATTTGAGGTTTTAACGGTTTCAAGGCTATTTCAGTCTCCCACATCATCAAGAACAAACAAATAGATTGTGCACATGTATATAGAAAATGAGCTGGTGTGTAACGCGCAACGTAATTGATAACTTAACAAACACTTGTACTGACTCTGTGATCAGTACAACTATGAAATACTTTTTATATCATTGATAGTCGTTACTATACATATTGAACTTTACCTTTGTCCCAGTGCGATTTGACATCTATTCCAAAGTGTTCGGGATAGGCTTTAAAGTCCTTAGTGTACAGATAAAGTAACAAACACATACTTCACCTATGACAGGCTCTGATGACTCAAACAACTAGAATATTCGACACTTCCCACTGCGTCCTCAAAGCACAAGTGAATTGTTGTAGTAGTAAATAAAGGAATATTACAACAATATAAAGCATATCAGGAAAAACATAAAACGTCTTTACAAAAGATAATATGCGTAGAAATTGTAAATGATGTCATTATTAAACCGCTGTGTAAATATGAGACGCATTCTGAGAAAACTGGGCATAATGCGTGCGTAAAGTGTCGTCCCAGATTAGCCTGTGTAGTCCGGACAGGCTAATCAGGGACGACTCTTTCCGCCTTAACTGGATTTTCGTGTAGAAGAGGCTTCCTTTAAACGAAAAATACCATAAAAGCGGAAAGTTTTGTCCCTGATTAGCCTGTGCGGGCTGCACAGGCTAATCTGGGATGACACTTTACGCACATGCATTAAGCCCCGTTTTATCAGAACGCGTCTCATCTGAATATAGCCTACTGAAACATGTCTATTAAACATTGCTTAATATGCAAATGTTTACTACAGCTTTTAAGAAGGTTGCTTTCAAAACACTCGTTAACACAGTCGCACTTTATTTAAGAAGGAAAATAGCTTTTTTAAATCGCAAGTAAAAATAATTTGGAAGTCACTTACTGCTGCTGACTTTTATACACGTCACTTTTGCAATTATATTTGCACATGCACCTACGTTTTTTAAAGGGAGCATTTTGCACATTTAAACTACAACACATACCTTCCAACCAATGTCTTGAACGATCGAGTTGCATATGTATAAATCATATCGTTTATACAAAATACAAAAGTTATTTTTCTGTTTAGTACTATAAGTATGTTTACTTCTTTATTATACAGATCATATGCAAACATGTATGTTACTTAATATTGTAACTGTCTTGATTCCAAAGTTTATTCTCCAAACTTATTCAAGAGTAATACGGTAATTAAAATTGTCGAAAATTGTTCATTCCCTAAAAATTAAATGTTCTATGTGCACTCAACTTTCTCGCTTCATATAATTATCACGAGAAAACAAGATCGTGGACAGCTACACAGAATAGTCTATATGTAGGATAGATAGTTCAATTTTATCATAAACACTGTATTGGTAAGATTTAACTTAAAAAATAAAGCGAGATGTTGATGTCTATGTTTGGAAGAAGGCAATTGTGTGTTTATATATATTAAATAGCCGGTAACTTTCCATTTAGAAATGCGCTGTTTTATACTTTACTAATTAAGATCACATCTTTTCTAGTAGAAAGTTAATTTTTTACGTGCATATCCTGGTTATTTAGAGAACAAACGCCCTATTAAAACGTTACTGTAGGGGATTCAGGTAAACATATAGTCAAGTTTGTATTCAGACGAATATGAAAACGCGAAATTCTTTTAAAATTACGCGTTTTAACGAAGCCGTGTTTGGTTTAAATATTTCTAAGAAGAACTATATGAGGACTCTTGAATCTTTTGATAGATATTCGCATTATCTAAGTTCATGTTTAAATGCTTAATTCGCTTGTTATACGTAAATACGTAAATGGTATATTGAAGTCGCAAAGATGTACCATTTGAGTTATAACTCAACAATCGACAGTACTTTAAGATATAACTTTAATGCTATATAGTCGACTATCCAGTTTTTTTGGCATATGGTTTACACGTTGCTGGGTATTTTGGTAGATCTATCTAGAGCTATATTGTTTTGTTTTCAAATTAAGCATTGTTTAATGAAATGCAACACAACATAACGCAAAAATAATCATGGGAAACATACAACGAGAAAACAAAATATATGCATGAAACCAATTATTATTCCACAAATAAAATGAAATAGTTTTTGTGTTTGAAAATGTTTAATGAGACCATTTTAGTACTTCAACGTGATTGCTGCAAATGGGACGAATGCAAAGCAATTTGCGACCTGTGTCCGTTATCGAGTGGCTTAATAATAGGCAATTTCTTATTAGCATGAGAAGTTGCATTTACATTAATTGTATAATGTGTGTTCGGGCGAATTGTAATCAAATGAGTCATTTCTTTAAGATTGTAAGATTGTCTTTAAAAATATGAATATAGATGTTCTATTGTTTTAGTTTCAAACTTAAGGCTAAGTTTTATTGTGAGAAAATTTGATTGACTGTTCACTTGCAGTATCACAAATCTTTTTTCTTATTTCAGCTATCCGCAAATGAATTTATTTTGAATACTGAAGTATCTCATGTGCAAACAATCAAGAGGTCGCTATTGTTATGGAAATGGTTTACGTGTTAAATGCTACAAAGATACTGAAAGATTATGCCTGCATTTAAATACTAATAATGTAATGCTACAACACTTATTTTAGCAATGTAGAAACTGTGTAACATTTAAAAGTTCAATAAAATAAAAGGGGTTTGTTTGTTATATTTAGTTATGCATGCCTTACATTTTGTTTTCATATGACGTTTTTACAATATGATATTTGAAATATGTTTCAATATTGCGTGTTATAGTAAAAACCTTCTTTTACACATGACACACATGTTATTAACTAAACGAAGGAATGACTATTTGCCGATGTCAGTGAGTCAAAAGTACACGCCTCTGGTCTTAATGTTCACAGCATATGATTCCACAAACATCACATTTCGGAAACTGATGTGATACACAGGTATGAAATCTTGAGAGAAAATGTTATATACTGTTACAGAGTTCTTACAATAAATCATTGGAGCATATTTACACATAAAACTTTAAATTTTAGATAAATATAAGCATGCGGTGTATAAGTTTAAACTTATTTGTTTAAAGCTATTTTTTAACTGAAGACATATGTGTAAAAAATTACCGACATTCCAGTCAGTCATAAACTTTATCTTTTTTATTATCATAATTCCAATTCGTCACCACGGAATCGACGTGTAGGGTTTGTCAAAGGTTTACCAAGTGAAAGGGTTCATTTGCAATATTGTAAACAAATACTTGTCGTAAAAAGATGCACTCAAAACGATTGTGTATATGGTGAACTTGGACGTGCAAACAACCAAAACGGGGGATATATTACATTATTAAATTTTGGATAAAACTTTAAAGAACTTCAGATAATGAATTACGCAAACAAGTTTATATGATTGTGTTAAATGATAGTATTGAGCATCCACCAGAGAAAAATTGTTGTTCGTTATTATAAGATCTTCTAAGTAAGTTGAGAGTTTATGAAGCTTGGCTTTTCCAAGATGTTGGAAATGAAAATATATCCATAACAGCCGTAAGGAAAAGATTGAGCGACAATTTTGTTCAGTATTGGAATGAGAGGTTTCTACAAGGGCTTCATCAAATCATTAACTTTTACAGAATCATTTGAAAACTATTTTTATTTATCATTCCTTTCTGATTCGCAAAATACCTTTGCATCATCAATTTAATGTATTATGATGTGTTTTGTTCTGTACAAATCGTAATTTTGAATAATAGCAATTTTGTCAGATTTACCAAATGTACTCATAACTGTTATTATGTCCAGAGTATTTGGGTTGCCTAAATTTCGTTCCGTATGGGTACCTGCAAGGGCTGATGTTTATGCTATAATTACATGCATGTGATATAATTGACTTGTATTTTAGAACACCTGTCAACAAGTTTTTTTAACAGTCTGTCACAAACTGTTCTTCTATTCTAAAATATATGATGCATGATGTGTGTACTAGTACCATTAGAATGTTTCTCATCAAACGAATGTTGTCACTATGGGTTAGTACACAATATTATTATTATTACACTGACTTATGAAGACCTTTTAAACGTAAATTACATTCTATTTCGTACGAATTAACTACAGGAAGAAATGAGATAGTGTTCCGCTCCGTCGTAGACGAGCATGTAAATTTCTATGTGCGCTGCACAAAATCGGAAAGTTTAAAGTTTAGTGTATGCATTTTTCATTTAAGACAATACAATTCGCTTGTATTGACTTAAACTGTCGTAGACAGTGTGAAATTGATTACGAAAACACGGAATTAGATTTATTTTTCCGATCGGTGAAGTGTTGCACGTGGTGTTTTACTTAAAATTCACCATGGCGGATAAAATAGAAAAGCCATCAAAACCGTCAGAGACCCCAGTTGTCAACGAAGACAAGGGGAAACGATCGTGTAAAAAGCCGACGCCTTCTACTCCCTCGACGGGTAGTACAAAATCGGAAGAAATAAATGAGACAATTCTGGCATTCATGAAGAATGTCCAGCTAACTTTGAAAAAGAATGATGACCGTTTGACGGGAATTTGCAACAGACTCGATGAGTTTGACAAAGAAATAAATTATGAAGACTTTTGTGAAGAAGAGGGAGAATTCTATGAAGAAACCCCCTGTGATGTAGTGCCGTCGGATGTTGTTCAGGGAGAGAAAAGGAATGCAGCGGAAAATTCGAGATTTTCTAACATGACTAAAAAGTTCAAGATTGTTGAATTCTGTGACCTGAACTTTGGTGAAACTCTGGCGGTAAATTCTAACGAGTTATTCAAAAATGGCATTGATGAGACAAGATATGAGGAATTAGTTAAAGATGAAAGAAATGCCAGGCCAGAAATTGTGATGGCCTAGTGACAGAAAAAAACAAACTATCTAATTTGGGATGAATTGTCTTCATCAGGTAAAACGAATGATAAAAAGCTTCGAAAAATTGAAACGTCTGTGGTCAAAGGGGCGACCATATTGGTGAAAGCCATAAGTCAAATGGCCGTTCTGGAAAAAGAAAATCCCAAGTATGCAGAGGTCGTCGAAAACTGCAATGAGGCATTAGCATTGTTTGGACACGCTAACAATCAAATTGTTCTGACAAGGCGGGATTTCTTAAAGCCCGAGATAAGGGATGAATATGTGCATCTGTGCAACCATAGTGCACCATTCACAAGCCTACTATTCGGGGATGAATTTCTAAAACTGGCCGAGAGATTGAGGACATTGTCAAAATGAGCAATAAACTTAACAAGTTCGATCGCACAAGAGGCAGGCCGCCCTTTAGAGGTATATTTCGGAGTCGAGGCCGTGGTTATAGGGGCTACTCGGGTCGAGGTACCAGTAGAGGAGGAAACATGTCATAAAACTCACCACTTCAAGGGCCTTATAACTACCCAGACTAAAAAAACTTCCAAAAGAGGGAGCAGTTTAGACAGAACAGGAATTAAAATCAAAGGTACGTTCCACCCCCTATGATAATTTCATTACAGGCCAGTTAAAATATCATGTACATGAATGGATTAAATTTACAAACGATCCTGTTGTTCTTGACATGGTTAGACATTGCCATATTGATCTTACTAGTAATTTTAATGAGAATGATTTCAATAAACAAAAAATCGAATATTATTGAAACTGATATAGGAAAACTTACCAAATTGAAGGTTATTAAACCGGTTCAGCCCCAATCCGGTCAATTCCTGTCTCCTATATTGTGAGACCTAAGAAAAATGGAGTACAAAGAATGATTCTTAACTTAAAGACATTAATCTCCTATATTCCGTATCACCATTTCAAAATGGATACTTTCGAGAAAACATTACAATTGATAACAATAGACTTGTACATGGCAAGCGTTGATTTACGCCATGCATATTACTCAGTTCCTATCGCAGAAGAAGATCAGAAACTTCTCAGATTCATTTGGAAAGATCAAATATATCAGTACACATATTTCCCAAATGGTTTGGCTTTTTGTCCACGTCTGTTTACAAAACTTATGAAGCCTGTGTACTCAAAATTAAGAAATATGGGTCACATAAATTCAGGCTTCATTGATGACAGTTTATTATGTGCTGAAACGGTTTACATGTGCAAAATGAATGTTTTTGATACTTAACTTTTAATGAATAACATTGGATTTATGATTAATTTAGAAAAATCCGTATTTGAACCAACGACGACAATTATCTTCTTTGGAAATGTGATGGATTAAAAAATATGATAGTATATTTACCTACTGACAAAAAAGATGCCAATTGTACAGAATGCGAAAAATTGAAAAAAAAACTCTCTGAGCGCAAGATCAGGCATGTTGCAAAAGTAATTGGCTTGTAAGTAGCTTCCTTTTCGGCCGTTGAATATGCAAAATTGCATAACAGTATACTTGAAAATGCAAAAATCACAGCATTAAAGAAGGCTCGGGGAAATAATGATGCTAAAATGTATATTTACTCAAAAATGAAATTAGATCTTTCCTGGCTGATTGAAAAAAATCATACTCAATGCAGACACATTGATCATGGAAATCCCAACATTGAAATTCAAACTGATAGCAGTAAATAAGGATGGGGTTTTGTTTATGAGAAAGTTGAAAATGGGGTTCGATGGTTAGATACTGAATCATGTCATCATATAAATGTATTGGAATAAATGGCTATAAAGTTCACTTTAAAAGCTTTGATAGATGTTTGTAAAAATAAACATGTATTAATTCTTACTGACAGCTCTACAGCTGTTGCTTATGTTAATAACATGGGCGGTGTAAAATCAGAGGGATGCAATGAGGCTGCTCTGGATATCTGGGATTTATGTATTGAACAGGGCATATTGATAACTTGTTCTCATATATTAGACAAGGATAACAAAGCAGATCGGCCATCTAGAGAATTCAAAGATCAGTTCGAATAGGAGCTTTTAAACTCAATTTACAATTCAATCTGCAAGCTATGTGGGTCTCCTCAAATAGATTTGTTTGCATCTATAGATTGAACAAGAAAGCGCAGTGACCGGAGATTAATTCAGTTTCAGTTTTTATAAACGATGTGATTGAATTCCTCACAACAGAATACAACAAGGGTTTAGGTTATAACTCGTTAAATACAGCTAGGTCGGCGCTAACATCGTTAGGAATAATAATTGACAATTATCAAGCAGAGAGGCATCCAAATGTAGTGAAATTCATCAAAGGTCGCTTTAATTTGCGACCACCGGTACCTAAATACTGTTGTACTTGGGACGTAGATAAAGTACTACATTATCTAAAGAAACTTTCACCTGTAAAATTAATCTCTCTAAAGGATTTAACATTAAAATTGGTTATGTTGATTGCAGCCATAATTCAAACAGTTCAATTGTTATCAGTTAATAATTTGAAGAAGTTACGTTCAAAGTTCGTTGTTCACTTCGATTGCCTCTTTCGTTCGCAAGGTGGATATCATATACATTACACGTTTGTCATACTATTGGGTATTGAAGAACGTACATATGCTTTTATTGTTTTTTGTATGTTACTTGTAACACAATAGCAACAAATTACGTGTCGCCCATTTCTTTTACAGTTAGTTTTGTATCAGTGTATTCATAGTTTGAGTGGCAAGTTTGTAAGTTTCAGTGTTCACATATTGGAATTATTTGTATTTTATAAACAAATACTCTGCAAACATTCTTGTTTTTTAAAGCTTCCAAAGACAAATGTTCGTAGAAACTAGAAAGTTTGTAAAGAAATGTTAAGTGATTTGATCTTATTGATGCGATATCTTAATCTCATCCGATTAAAGCACTAGATGAACGTTTCCAAAAAAATAAATAAATAATACAAACATTTTAAGGTGACCGAAATAATGACTTAATTTCGGACTTTTTTATATAAGGATTATATGCATAACGTACGTGGATGAATTGAATGTTTCAAACAACACACTCTGTAGCTAAATTTCTTGTTTTTCAAAAGACATTTCGCAATTCACTGGTATATTACCCTTGCACAGAAATGGTAAATGTTATTTGCAAAACACATTACATAATATGCGGTGTTCTAAGTCCGTTTTTTTGTTCAATTATCAATATATATTTCATTTTATTTGCAAAATGCTTGGTGAATGCTGCATACGAGACGGACAACTCATCGATATTTTGAAGACTACATGTACCTATGTTTAGTAGACAGTTTGCTTATTGCATTTTGACAAAACAGTGTGTCTATAGTTTCGAGTGGTCTGTCAGATACTTAGGTACACGGTAATGTATTTTAATGTCAGAAACTGACAACATGTTCATAGAAGCGACGTTACTGCGTTTTACAGGACTGACAACAATGTGCTTTATAGATTATAGACACGTGTACTTTACTTATTATTAGTATATTTCCGACGCTCCTTTTGTTTAATATATACCACAAACTTTTATGAATATTGCCATTGTCTCTGTGTGCTGCGTGTATACAGATACGACAGTTAAGAAGTTTTAGTCCCATACCAGTTTGACCGAAAGGAAATATAGGTATATTCCCGGTGCGTCTGTCGGTTGTGGCTGCCATGACTACAAAAATTTGTGAAAACCGCTAAATAATCAAAGATGTTATATGATGGTTTGGGATATTTTTATGAATCATATTTATTATTAAGTAATAAAATAGTAACCTTTGTAATAATATTACGATGTTGTTATGTTTTTAACTAAATAATACTCTCGTTTGTTTGATTAAACTGTTTGATTTAAGTGTCTTATCAATTGATTTTAGTTACATGTATATGTAAACCTTTACAATGCGTGGTAGTGGTAGTCTTTAGGTTAAGCACTTGTCGATTTGTTCGTTGCAGATATAGAAGGAAGAACACATTCTTTTCGTCTGTTTTATATTGATTCAAATGTACAGTCTTGTTTCGATAAATAAAACAAATTGTCTTATTATGAGATACACAAAACAAACACAATAGCAAATGTTGTATGTGAATGTTTATATTTCATCTGTCAGTGGTATCCACTTTTCACCCAACCAGCACACTTGAACCGTGACTTGACAGAACTTCTGGAAAATATATTTGACGACACATGTCAATTGTGTATTTAGGATATTTGGATGGGAAAACATCAATACAAAGACTAAAATTATATTTATACGTTCAACAATTAACGTACATAATGGTACATTAAAGAAATACTTCTGGTTCGTATTTTCAAATTGAACATGTAAGTACGGGTTAACGTTTCAATTCTCATTAACAAGTTGTAACATTACACATAGTTGCGAATTTCTTACTGTATTCGCAGAAAGTGTAATGCTTTTCTCCCACGTCACCAAACAAAAGTCCCTGTTGCCCACAGGGTATATCGTCCCATTTGCTGCTATTGTATGGTATAAGTGCAATACAGTCCTCGGTGTTATGACTTACGAAGTTGCTCGTGTGGTTTGGAACCCAGTTCGTGTAAGATACACTTTCACCTGATTAATATAGTTGTAGCTTTCATAATAAGACACAAGTTATATAAATGTTGTCATGTGTTATTCACAACCCTATAAGTAAATTGGCGAGATCATGAATTAATTGTTATTTGGATGTGTGTGTATGTCCAGTAAGGCACAGATCCACACTCAGTATGGTTCAAAATAGCTACTTATTTAACGGGGATGTCGTTAAGATACATACATACATCTTTTAAATAATGTTTGTTCTATTTTCAAAAATAATATTCAACCACATTCTGTTTACAATCATGTTCATAAAGACATAATCATTTTATTCGATATGAATCAATTTTGAAGGTCACACAAACCTGAAGTCCATTCAAACTGTCCTTCAACGTTCCTATCATGGAGCCCGATCCAGACAGCGTGGTCAGTATTATGACGTGCCATAAAGGCGTCCACGAAGGCTTGCTCAGTCTCACTTGTAATTGCTACCAGATGGCCCCCATGTTGCTTACAAAGAAGCTCGCTATGCGTCCAGATAGCACTGTGCGTTTGAAGCTCATAGCAGCTGTCACCATATTGGGCCAGTGGATAATTGTTTCGCCTTGACTCCTGCTGAACTGGTCCAGCACACATATGAATATCTCCTGAAACATGTACCGATGTTCATGATTATGTATAACATACATATATATAAATAAAATATATAAGCATAAAAAAACTTATAATACATCAAGATTGATAAAATAAGAATATTACCATCTGTGTTAGATAATTGTAGCATTGGTGTGGTCGTTGCCAAAACTGTTGACATTGTCGCCCCTGAATTAGGAACAACATTTATTTGAACACTTCAAATTAAATGTTTCTCTGCGTTAATTGATCGAATCAATAAAATGTACACAAATCGACCTGATCGTTTGATTTTTATTTTTATTTACAAACACACACTATATAAATCAATTATATGCGATGCAATGGTTACATAATTTCTACCCCGTCAGAATGTTCATATTGAGATGTATTTCATCTTACTGAATTCACAAAGGTAATTCAATTTCCTTGAGCACTCTACATCGTTCCACTGGCCTTGGAATGTTTTAGCACCCAGTCCGGCACAGTCCTGAACTCCGTGAAGCAGGACGTCCTCGTGTCTACCAATCCAATTGGTGTAGTTGACCGGATCACCTTAGTTGTACGAAGGGACCAAATAAGGTAATGACATACACGCGTACCACAATTAAAATGGCAGCATTTAATCCGTATCATTAATAAGATTTTTATTAATTGAAATTAGCGGGTTTAAAAAAAGTTTCATCACGTGTTCAAATTGGAAATGTAGATACCAAACGAAGCCAAACCCACCTGAAGACCACTCATAGTGTCGTTCCAGGTTTCTGTCATTCAATCCAATCCAGACGTCATGTCCAAGATGCTGACTGGTCACATGGTATATGGCGTCCTGATGCCGTTGATCAGGTACATGGGCTAGGTGACCTCCCCTTGCTACACAATCCGCCTCCGCATCCGTCCAAGTAGCCGCCGTTGGCACAATCTCGTAACATGTGCTGTCTACTGTGAAAAGGGTCCCGTGATGTTGTTGTGCGTGTTGAAAGTACTGTTTGGGGCATCCGTACTGTACTGTTTTTAATATAAATCGTTAGTCAAATCAACACGACCAGCTTCTATATGTAAATAATTGAATGCAATTTATGTATAATTATAAAAAACAACAATTTCAAATGTACGGCCTAAATGTATCTCATTTTTGTAATTAATTTAATGTATTGCAATTTAAAACTTAAAACATATAACGTGTTATGTAGTTCATTGTACGTTTTACATGGCATTGTACGTTTTATATAATGCATTTTACGTTATACGTTGCATTTTACGTTAAATATTTTGCATTGTACGTAAAGATGGATTTTTATTAATAACGTTTGTAATCAAAAATCATATTTTAGAGGAATAAATAACATTAACGTCATTTTCCTTACTACATGTATACGCATGCATTTAATTAAATTCGACACCACGTACCTTGTGTGAACGGTCCAACGGAACTAGTTATGGTTGGTAATGTAGAATAAAAGTGTGTTGTCCTTTGAGTAGTTGTTGGTTTCGGGGTTGTCGTGATGATTGGAGTGGTTGTCGTAGTTGTTGGTTTAATGGTCGTGGTTGTTGTTTGTGCAGTTGTCGTAGTTGTTCTTTGTGTGGTAGTAGTTGTAGGTGGAGGTGAAGTAGTTGTTGTGAGTTGAATCGTTGTAGTGGGTTTCGGGGTCGTTGTTATTGTGGATTTAGGTGTTTCAGTTGTTGGTAATGATGTTGTACTTTGTGTGGGCTGTGTAGTTGTTGTGGATATCGGCGTTGTTGTTTCATACAATGTCGGTAGTGTTGTTGATGTTGTTGACTTAGGCGTTGTTGTTGTTGATGTTGTAGGTACTGTTGTTGTTGTTGTTGTTGTTGGATTCGGAAAAGTTGTTGTTGTAGTGATGGGGGCCGTAGTTATTGTAGTGGTTGGTGCAGGTGTAGATGTGGACGGCATCGTTGTTGTGGTTAATGTTGACGTTAATGTTGCTGAAGTCGTTGTGACTAAAATATACGTTGAATATTATGTACCAAGTCGCCGTTTTTTTCCTATGAATAAAATATAACGTTATTTGAATATTAATGTGATGTACACTATAATGAACGCAACTAAAATTTTAAGCATACTAAAATTACTTTCTTTTAATGGTCCAATCAGCAACTGTTATTGTGTTTGTGAAAATTGTCTTCTTCTGGACTGTTATTCATTAAAAGGTGTTGAGGGTTTCTTCTCTTTTAATTCAACTATTCTAACATACGTCCCCAATTTTATATTAGTATCATCAGGGCATTAATTTGTGTTGAATTGGAAGCTTTGACATATAATTAATAATGCATTTCGTAATAATTTAGTATTTTTTAAGTGAGTGCTATTTCTACTAATATTTTATAAGCTTACCAAACGTATCTAAAAGAGTCAAACTAACAACCAGTTTAGTATACATTTTAACATCATATGTATATCAGCCTAATTCGAATCCCACATTCTCAATATAAATGCGTACACCATTACATGCAAAATAGTCCGGTTGTAGCATTTAGGTGCTTTGTCCTAAAGCAAAATGCTGGTAAACTGATCTGACCATTCAAAATTTAAGAAACGGACATATTTCTAAGATTATCATAAGTTCAGGCAAAGTGTGTATTCATATTGAGAGTAAGGTGAATAAAACTAGCCGTACAAGTCAACACAAGAACAGGTTTATGTCCCAATACCTTTGTCCGTCTCTGAAGGTTCCCCAGGGCAGACTTGCGTCTCAATTCCCTGACCTTTCGCCATATACCCGTACTATAATACATTTCAACAGCATTTGATAACTTTCAAGAGAAAGCATAAATCAACGAGTAAAATATTTGCTCGTCTAAGCAAAATAATGTGAATATTTATTACTTTATAATCATTTAAAAAGCCTACTTGGAGCCAACCAGATTAAGGATAATAATACCCATATTATGGACGAAAGAAGCAAAATCAACTTGAGCATCAATCGATCTTAATCAATTGAGCTTAACAAAAGTGGTAAAAATGATAAGGTTGTATGAGCAGAAGATAATTAAGAAGAGTATTTGCAATTGATAGCAATTTTTATACGTTTTGTTTTAAATTTAGAAATGTTTGTTACGACTCTCAAGGTAATTTATTTTATCTAACTTTCAGCTTACGCCTTCATATGGGTTTTCAAGCATTTAAACAACAGATGATAGGCTAGTTTGCGGACAAACGATAAGCAATTTATAGTTATGTTTAAATTAAATTTTGATCTAACTCAATAAATAATGATACTACACGCAAAAGTAATTTAGAAATTTCCTAGCGCTTGATGTTTGTATACGAACCACAAAATAAAACAGAGTATAACACTTTTTAAAATTATATATCAAGAAGTGTTACTATGTAATCTATCAAATCACATAAGCCCGAAATCGGAGTCTGCACGGCAATTATGCAACTGGTTGTATGCCAATTTAATTTTACTTTTTATCCAACGGGGCCTTAACGCTTTATTTCCCAGCGAATACTTGTACGTTCGACGTTGCGTTAACATGTCTATCGGAGATTGCTCGAGTGGTTTTTTATTCGTTATGGTCATTCTAAAAAACAATACGACTGAACAAAATCAGTTTGACATGGAAAGAAAACGTGAAAATAAAAGTCCTCACATACTTGTTTTTCAAACTGGATGTTGACCCAATTGGCATCGTTCGATGGTGGGCCTTCCGGTTTGCAGTCAAACTCGTACATGTAGCCAATTACAGAGTTCTTAGCTGTCTGCATCATTTAATACAATCACTTAACAAGCAAATATGGGTATGCTTACATAAACACATTTTGTCTGGTAGAAATGTATACTGATTTGCTGAATTAATACCATATAAACGACGCCCATTCGTTTAACAAAAACTTATTTATTGCAGATTAGTTTTACACCTTGTGGAAATGAGTTGATGGCTAAACAGTGTCAGGAGATTTTTAAAATTATTTTGAAAGCTTGTCATATGACTGGCATGAAAAAAAAGGTCATATGGAACGTTATCGGTTTTATAATAATTTATATGTTAAAGCATGCTGCATATCACAAAGACATATCTTTTACTTAAAAGTGTATTAGACTATTAAACATCATTTGGCATTTTTGATTGTATGTATCTGTTACTTACCGACGCGTACACTGTGCTCTCGACATTGTAGTTACAGATGCAAGAGAAATCGGCTTGCACGGTGGATGCCATTAGTAGCACCACAACGGTCACAATACCTTGCCAAAGCATCATCTGTAACATGTGACGGTACTAGATAATCATGAATAATAAATGTAAGTATTATGATAGATTGTTATAAGAGTGATTGCTTTTAGCGATATTGTTCTAAGAGAACTGCCCAATATATAATTCATATCTTAATGTGTTTACGTATTAATATTCATACTGTCAACATCACGCACACCTTTATAGCGTCTTATTTGTTTGCAAAAGGTAAGCATTTAATATACAATTATAGTTATTTACTTTGGTGAAAAATTCCTTAACATGCAACCTATTTATAAAATCAATTACGTACCTAAGTTTGTACAATTCGTTGACGTGGTTAACTCATTAAGGTTATACTTTGCAAATTGGTATTTGTTAGATATGATACACACCGCTATCTGAATCGTGATCTCTCGTCATATTTAAAACGATTCCAATCTGAACTCGGGCATAATTTAGACACAAGACACTGTTTACAAACACCGAACTTTTACGGAGCCGTAATCGCATATTGCACTGTTGTTTTTAATAGGAACGTGTCCCATTTAAGACTCTGACGAACTTAATATCTTAATTAGTACATTGTAAACATGACTTCAGAAAAACAATTTAAAATTAACATTGTATAAATATTTCGTGTGTTATATATCAACTTAATATGGATACAAACAAACTACCTTTACCATAGTGTTTAGTGTACACAATAACACTAGACTAATACATAAACCCATTTTGAACGAGCAGTACTGCTATAGTTTTGATACGTTTCTTTGAATACGAGTGATGTTGTATCATAATGTTTCATTTAGTTGAACTTTATGTTTAATAGCTCTAGGTAACGTGTGAAATTTGGGCCAACTTAAAACGCTATGCCTGTCTTGGCCATTCCGAAGAAGTAACCTAGTTGTATTCATGTTCGTGTTGTCAATTGTCAAATTGTTGGGCAGTTGGTCACTGGTCGCATGTAAAGAAACTTGAAGAGATGATAAGACATATAAACATGTATCACTGATTAACCAAGCCATAGGCAGTTTTATGACCTTTCGAACGTTAACATTGTTTAACTAATGATATCTCTGCTTGGTTGCCACATACTATAAGCAAAGTGATGGGGAAGTGAAGGTCATTGCCAACCATGGCCATACACGTGACGGACATGTCTCAGATAGGATGAATAGCCATATTGATTCGACAAATATTTTAAATTTACTTAGTTAATGTTAGGAAAACACGGTTGCAACACTACCAAAATGCGACTGTAAAGCAAGATGCTTCTGTACGGGGACATACTCATTTAGAAAATAAGCTGACGAGTTAAACACAGAGGCGATGCTACCAAGATTGCTACGTTTGTCAAAACCTGAGTTCACATTTGCGAAATATACACATGATGTTTAAAGGTCTTTGCTAAACCTATTGAAGCCATAATATGTGTAAAAGCTATCAACACAGCTATTTCGACGTGTTATTCCGAAATTCTAAAAATAAATAAATAAACGCGTATCAATGAACCCATGTTTGGTATAAATTTGTCGAAGAAGAACTATATTAACTTTCTTAGAACTTTTGATAAATATACGCGGTTTAATAGTTCATTTGTATAGTTTAATCCGCCTTTAATGCTTCAATGTTGTTTTTAAATCGCAAAAATCAAAAATACACCAGTATGTTGCATAACTCCGGATTATGTTATACATTATTAGATTAGGTGGTTATGGTATTTCTATCTAGTTTAATGGCATATAGTTAATTGTGTTTTGGGCAAGTTTATGAAAATACCTCGATTAATATTTTATTTCGTTTGGTAGTAAACCATAATGCGCAGTAAGTAGTCCGAGAAATCCATCATGGGGCACGTTAAACGATAAACAAACAGAAAAATGCCGTCAGAGGAGACGATGAAGATTTCATAAGAAAATGACCTTTTGTTTGAAGAAGGTTAAACTAAACTATTTTAGGACCATCACGTGACAGCTGCAGAAGAAATGAATACGAAGTAAGCTCCACGTGCATCCGTTAGCGAGTTTCTCGGTAATACGCAACTTAAGAATTGTATGAGTCGTGGATTAGAAGAGGAGATCTATATTCAATATTCTCTTCTTTAAAATATGATATATGTTGTATTGTTGAAGTTTATTAACTTCAGGCTATGATTTATTTCGGCATGGGTGAAACGATTGATCGGAATTCATATTTCAGATACCCGCACCAATACCCAAATGACAGCACTTATGAAATGTGACAGTATCTCGAGGATATCCGCTATACAAATGGGCCGTGCTTTGTGAAAAACGGGGTTTAATGCATTTGTGTAAAATTTCGTCCCAGATTATCCTATGCAGTCCACACAGGCTAACTGGGGAGGACACTTTCCGCCTAAAATGGATTTTGTCTTAGAAGATAATTTCTTGAAACGAAAAATTTCATCAGACGAAAAAGCATTAAACCGTCTTTTCACAGAACACGGCCCATATATATTTGAAAGAAAATGCAGGCATTCAAGCAGCTTACACATGCATTACTATATATTTTTACTGATTTTATTGTAGTACAAAACATACTGTAAGATTTCATAGTTTCATAATTTAAGTGTTTTTGTTGTATTTGTAATGAATACATTTAGTTTTCATAAGTAGTTTTGACAGGAAAACAGGAAAGTCTGTTCTACATTTATTACGTTTTTTTTAGATTGTTAAGGCATAATTTCATCTTTATGTTAGGTCTCACATTGGGTGCTATGGTTAAGTTTTTTTTCAATTGAAACATACATGTACGAGTGAAAAACACAATCTGTCGATGTCCATAAGAGGTTGGCCCTAATCTTAATAGAAAACAATTATCAAATTCCACAAAAAAAATTATCAAATTTTAAAAACCAATTATAAGGGCGGAAACATTTCTGAAATCTATGATGATGTTTTGAAATATTTACATGGTTATAACAATACATAGGTTAATACATGCGCACATAAAACTGATTCTCATTAAGTATTTGAGAACTTGCATGTGCGATTATTTGCTTGTAACACAATAACAAGAAATCGTGTTTCGGCGTTGCCGATAACAGTCAGGTATATATTACTATACCAGACATGTTGTGATATTCAGGATTCACATATTTGCATTAATTGTATTTAATCGACACATAGTCTGAACACAAATGCATTAAGTAAGTTTGTAAGTTTTACAACACAGATGTTAGAAAAAAGTGTGTATGCAAATGTCAATATATTTATTGATATTGTCCTACTGAAGCGCTATCAACATGTCATCCGATTAAAGAAGCTGGACTGCTGTGTGTTTCTGAAAACAAAACAAAACTTAAAGATGACGACATGCTAACCCCCTTTTGACAAAAAGTGTTTAACAAGATATTACGTGTTTATATGAATTCACAGCAAATAAATAGGTATCTGAATATTTGTTACGCATCAAAGCAGCATACTCTGAAGCTTAATGTATTGTATTGTGCTAAAAAAATCATTTCGCAATTCACAGGTATATAACCATTAATAGAAATTGTCAAGCTTATTTGCAAAACATAGCAACATCAGTGGCGTTGGTAGTTTGTTTTTAAAATTAAACCCTTTGTCAATATTCAATTTATAGCTTATTTTATTTGCCAAATTCTTACTGTATTCACAGAAGGAAAAATATTGCGCTCCCATGTCGTCTCCAAATAGCGGATCCCGGAAGCCACATGGGATGTCGTCCCATTGCCCGCTCTGGTACGGAACCAGAACAATGCAGTCTTCTGTTTGGGAAGATTCGAAGTTGCCCTTGTGGTTGGGTATCCAGTTGATGTAAGTCAAGCTATCACCTTCAATTTAATTAATTGTAGTGCAAGCAACATGCCTGTTTGGATGTAACATAAATATAACAACAGATCTTTAACAGTACATACTAGACGTGTCGGAAACTAAATCAAAAGCAACATTAAGTTTGATAAAAACTAGATATTTAAGATACACGCATGCTCGTCCCCCAAAACGACACATGTTTCGAAACAACTTTTAAATACTTCAATTAATACTTCTAAATGTATTCATATGTAAAAGTAACAGGATTCCTGTAAATTTGGTTGATTCAATGATCACGCACACGTCAAGGTATTTCGGTTTAGATGGTTTATAAAAGTCATCAAGCAGTTAAGTTGTAACTAAATACAATTTTTGAAATTAAATTGTATATTCTATAATGGGAAAATAACAAAGCAACATTATTCTGCCATAAACGTTCACAACAAAATGTCCTTTCTTTACGACCGATAACAAGTTGATGATATGCTGTTGTGAACGGCATTTTTCCTTTGAAAATGAGTTGAATTAAAACAATGCCGGACGTACATCCGTAAAAACAAGTACTATAAAAAATTATGTACATCCCCACAACTTGGAGAGGAGTATAAAATACGAAAAACGTACTATTATTAAAAATGATTTCGATATGAAGTTAAAACAGATCCTTGTCGTGTAGACTTCATACTATCATGTCTTTTGTAATCGCGTATTTTGTGTTTTAAAAAATCGTATCACACAAATACTTTCGCGACGTAAATTGCGTGAATTTTCATCCACGTGCCTGGAGAAGATGCTTAAACAAAGATATTCTGCTTTGATATGATAATCACTTTTCGCTTTTTAAAGCGGTCTTAACTCATTACCACATTTATCAAATATATCCACACCTGAAGTCCACTCATAGTTCCCCTCCACATTTCGGTCATGTAGCCCTATCCAAACAGCGTGGTTAGGGTTATGTCGAGACATGAAAGCCTCCACAAAGGCTTGCTCTGCTGCGCTGGTTATTGAGACCAGATGCCCGCCACGCTGTTTGCAAATAGCTTCACCATGTTCCCAGGTTACTGTTTCGTCTGTTTGCAGCTCATAGCAGCTGTCACCATGCTGGGCCAAGGGGTAATTAAAAACTCGCGCGTGTGACTGTACTAAAAGCGGGCACATATGTAAATCTCCTGAAAGAGAAATGAACGTTTTTAAAACATCGTTGAATGTGTAGTTTTAAATCAATTCAATATCAAATTCGCACATGATCTTTTATAAATTTGTTTTTAACAAGAGGGGGGTGTTCATGAACAAAATATTGTTTACAAACATGTTAAGTATGCAAAAGACAATATTACATTTCAATGTCTCAACTAACAATGTGCTTTTTACTAACCATCTGTACCCGTGACTCCAGTAAAAATCCCAGCTGTCGGCATTGTTTGTGCGTTAGCGTCATCTATAATTTAAAATAAGACCATTATTGTAGCCCAGCCACACATCAGAGCACATGGTGCCATTATGTATGAGTAAAAAACTTTCTTGCTCATACATTATCATACGTGTTACTAAATATCATACAGACAGTTTAATTGATCATAATTAACATTTATCAAAATAGTTCACGGTCAGCAAGGCAGATTTTGCACTTCTGTATAATCAGAGTTTAATCTTAAGAGTGTGTTCAGTTACGGTTCTTCATCATTTTTAGCTCGGCTGTTTTCGGAGAAAACCCGAGGTGTTGTCATAGCCAGCTCGTCGTCCGCCGTCCGCCGTCCGCCGTAGGCGTCGTGCTAAAACCTTAACATTGGCTCTAAAACCAAAGTGCTTCCACCTACAATTTTGAAACGCCATATGTAGATGCACCTTGATGAGTTCTAAACGCCACACCCATTTTTGGGTCACTAGGTTAAAGGTCAAGGTTACTGTGACCTCTAATATAAAACTTTAACATAGGCTCTAAAATCAAAGTGCTTCCACCTTCAACTTTGAACTTCATATGTAGATGCACCTTGATGAGTTCTACACGCCCAACCCATTTTTGGGTCACTATGTCAAAGGTCAAGGTCACTGTGACCTCTAAAATAAAATTCTGACAAGCTTTCGCAGCTGAGCGTGGCACCCGTTATGCGATGCTCTTGTTTACCTTCAATCAGTAGCTAGTGTCCTGTAAAAATAATACAGAACACAATCGACAAATATACAGTTACTTAGCTAAAAGATTAGTGAACTTATATTTTTCCAGTGTGAAGATTTGTGTCTTTTCACAGATTTCAATTAATTCTGATTCGGTTAACAGCATATTATCTTAAGTCCATGTAAAAAAAGACAGACGAAAGCACCAGCATACATCACGGCGTATTTACATCGACCGGCGAACGATGTATATAACTGTAAAACGAAGACAATTTTCTTTACTGAATTCACACAGGTAAGCCATTAGCCACAAGCACGTCGTATCGTCCCATCGACCACGCAAAGTTTTTGCCGCAAGACTCGCACAATCTTCAACGTTGTGCGCGAACGTCTCATGTCCTTGTTGCCAATTTGAGTAGGTAACAGGGTCGCCTGAAATCCAATTTACAGAACCTCATATATAATGAATATTATAGTACAATCCCTTAAATGTGTAGCATAAAGTCTTTCTTTGATGAAATCAAACGAATGAATGCATATTCTGTGAAATAATTAAACCAATGACAATAAATACTGATTTTTTTCTATTGTATATGTTGCCTTATGAAATTCATCCGAGGTCGCAATGGTGTAGTGGATATGGTGTCCGCCTAGCGATCGGGGAATCAAGGCTTCAGTGGGAGCGTTCTTTAAAATTCCCCCATAGACACCAAGTACAGGTTTGTGTCCCAGGAAACGCACTGGAGAGCGTTTCAAATAAGCCTAAGGCTTTCTATGCAATTCAGCTAAATAAATTGGTTTAAACTAAATCCGTCCGAAAAGCCTCTTATAAATAGTCCAATAAATATTTGAAAGCTATGACTTTATATCAGGTTCAAAGTTAATTTTTTATATGGCGTTTACCCACCTGATGACCATTCATACTGTTGTTCCTGGTTTCTGTCATGAAATCCAATCCAAATGTCATGTCCATAATGTCGCATTGTCATGTTGTAAATGATGTCCTGGTGCCGTTGATCAGGAATATGTGCGAGGTGACCTCCCCTGGCCACGCAGTCAGCCTCAGCATGTTCCCATGTCACATCTGTCGGGACAAGCTCGTAACACGTGCTATCGATTGTGAACACTGACCCCAGAACGCTGTGTGCATGTTGGACATATCGTTGAGGGCAGCTGTACTGACCTGTTTAATTACACAAAGAATGGCTGAAACTTAAGCGTTCAATCACCAACCGTATTTAGTTTTACGTAAAATGGTATATCGGACACCATTGATTGCTTTTGAAAATGAAATTGCAAATGTATTTAGAAGTTGACAACATAATTGATTGCGATTTATAAACGACAAAGTGACATAGTTTCTATTATTATCGTTTATTTTAAGGCAGCTGGTACCGTTCTCTTGAAATTATAATGAACTACGAAGGCATATTATTTAGGAAGTCATAATTTTAGCTCTAATTTAACATAGCATAGGTGAAAATTCTATTTATACAATAAGACAGTACAGTGATACCTTGGGAAGATGGCGTCGAGGTTGAAAGCTGTGTTGGGCGTTGAGTTGTTGATGGTCTTTGTGTCGTAATGGTGGTTGTGGTGGATGTTGTAATGGGAATTGGTGTAGTTGTTGTTGTGAGTTTAGGGGTCGTTGTGGTTGTTGTTTTTGATGTTGGTGTTGTGGTGGAGGTGGTTGTTGTAGTAGAAACCGGTGTTGTAGTTGTAGTAGTTGTTGGCGCTGGAGTAGACGTTTTTGTTGTCGTTGTGGGTTCGTGGGTTGTAGTCGTTGGAGTTATGGGTTTGGGTGTTGTTGTTGTTGTGGTGGTCGTAGTTGTGGAAGGGACCGGTGTTGTAGTTGTGATGGTGGTAGTGGAGGTGATTGGAACCGGTGTTGTAGTGGTAGCCGTTGACGCTGGAGTAGACGTTGACGTTGTTGTTGCTACTGTTGTTGATGTTGTTAATTCTGTTGTTACTGATAATGTCGTCGTTGTAACTAAATGTAATTAATATTAATTAGAAAACCCGTAATGTTATTATAATTACCTGTTAACATGTTTATATATCAAACATCAGAACATTACGATATGATGATCAATTACAATTCAAACACATACCATTTACACATAAATCATAAATTCATTTGTATAAATACCATTTGGACATGTTAAAGTGAAAACTACAGCATTTATGGCATAATACGAACTTACTAAAGTATATAAGTTTTTGGAATAAGTTTGATTTATTTTATCATAATTATTTTTAAAGTAAGTAATTGGTAATGAAAACATCGTATTGTTATTCGAATCAATATTTTTTGTCCATGTTTGCTTTGAGTTGGTATACGTTAACAATATCTAGATTTTTAATTAACACAAACCTAGGTCGGACGCTGGTGGCGCCCCTGGGCACGTTTGAGCTTCCACGCCCTGTCCCTTCTCAATGTAACCATACTGAAGGTGACAAGTGTGGAACTAGTTAGAAACTACGCAAATACGCTCGCAAATCTGTGCATATGTTTCACGTTATAATTCTAACACGAATTGGCAACGTGTTCTCGATTTACTTTATGCTATGCAAATGTAGAACTTTTTTTTGTTTTAATCCAGGTGAGCGCAACTTTATAAAATATCCATACCAACACACTGCCCGCTTTATGAACCAAATATTGGTTCAGACAGTTTAAGATGATATAGTGCACGACTTTTAAACGATTTAGAACGGTCTCGCCTTCTTGTATACATAGATTAGCGGCCTTTTACAAACTCCGGAGTAAGCTACTATTTCGATCATACACGTGTTTAAATTCTTGACTTTCGATAAGCACCCTTTAACAAATGTCAATCATATTGAAATAAGTATGCAATATTGCGTAACATAGATAAACAGTTAAATTCGCGTATACATAGCTCTTTTATTTGTGTGTGATTTTCCAAAGAGCATTAAATGATGTTTGTGAGTTTGAAGTATGGAAATTAATCATTTATCAATAGCTAGTTTCAGTAGCTAGAAAAAGTATCAATATAATTATATTCATTATATATTTCTAAACAAACTCCCTTAAAGAAAATGTGGCAGTCACGTGTAGTCAGATTTGGAAATAAAGGAGACTCTTAACTATGTATAAGGTATGTTACATAAAAACTAACATTTTCCATACGTTTAAAGCCATGGTCGAAGCTCGCATATTCTAAACAAGCAAGCATTTACGATCAGAAATCGCATGCCAACAGTATGTTTCCATACGTCTTAATCTAAACTCATTTTCGGGGCTTGTTTGTGTTTTACAAGCACATAATTACTATAAAACATATTAAATTGTATGCAAATACTCAAAACTATATGACTTTCCCTATAACATAAATTTAAATGATAATACCAGTCGTCTCATACTTTCTTTTCATACTGGATGATGACCCAGTTGGGGTCGTTGGTTGGTGGACCTTCCGGTTTGCAGTCAAACTCGTAAAGATAACCTATGGGAGCACCCTTTGCTGTCTATAACATACATTTCCAGATGAATATTAGTATTTGAATAGCAAAATGATCTGCTTTAAATATCAACATGATCCTTATTCTAATTTCTGTTTTTAAATCAACAACTAGCATAACATTATTGCAATATAATATGTAACACATACATTGTTTAAGCCTCTTTCCAAATAATATGCCTTGGTAGTTCATTATAGTGTCAAAATAACGTTACCAGCTGCCCTAAAATAAATGATACTTATAACACACAATTCTATTTACAGAAATGAAATGTGACGTCACTGCTTTCGTCTGGTATCTATGCATATTCATAAGCACACATACAATATTTGGGAATATATGAATACAGTAAGATAAAGTCATTGGAAAGATAACCTGTTTTTCTGAACACGCTCAACTATTCAAAAATACATGTTTTAACATGATACCGTAAACATGCGTATAGCTATGATATTTCGCTATTGTTCCTTGTGCCTTACATGTATTTGCAATACTTTTATTTAATTTAACTGCGCTGTGTATACGGTTATATTGTATTATCTTGTTGAGTCGTGGGTTCTTTTAGAATGGTGGTTAAAGAGATCTCGTGAAATTACGTGATAGAACGTTCCCAAAATTTGCAGTCGTTATGAAAAAAGGTTTTCACTATTGTTTTGCTGATCAAAAATGTGACAAAACAGGTCAATATTATAATTCATTAGAACTCTTATCAACTATTTCCTCTTTTATAATTTGTTAATATAGTGATCTGAAGTAACACAAAACCGTTTATTTATGACTATGTTTTATTCTACATCGTTTGTTTTTATTTATTCATAAGAAATTAAAGTCCCCTGCAATGTTATTTTTGCTATTTATAGTATGCAAATCTTGAAATAAGAACAGCCAATCAGAATATGCACTTCTCCACAAGAAACCCATTTTCAAGATGGCGGTTTGACACCATCAAGACAAGCGATAATTTATGATTATTACAGACGATGAACATTTGAAGAAAAGGCAACACATATAAAGACCAAAAGTTAATAGTTATGTTTATACTTATTCACAGTCACATAATTATAAAATATGTGTGATGTAATAACTTAATGAAAATTACCAACGACTAAACAAGCAAATAGCAAATATGTGGACCGGTGAAAAGCAGACATAACATATTGGACTGGCCGACAGCGATTCCAATATGAGTATGCAAGCTGTGTACGAGTTCAGTATTAACCATATCTTACACAACGCTTTTAAGTAATGTGCCTTGTATATTGTTCAGTCATCTGTATTATTTACATTAAATATATATTAAAACGTCCAGTCACGTGATCATAATTGGCACTCACCGATTCGTACACTGAGCTCTCGATGTTATAATTACAGATGCACGGGTAATCTCCTTGTACGGACGTTGCCATTAGCAACATCAAACTAAAAACACTGTGCAGAACTGGCATCTTGGATATTGGCTATACTGTTTGAGTCTATAAATAAATGAGCAATTGTATATATGCCTATGTATTTACATAAGAAGTTGTGATATTTAAAACAGTTCACGCATAGCAACTCCTCTTCAGTTATCGACAATTACAAAATTCAAACAATGTATATTTGTATATAGCATGCTCAAGCTTCTTCATCCCAGCGAACAACGGAACATATTCGTCTCTTATTATCTTATTTAATTGTTTAAACGGAACCTTTAAAAAAAAGCCAGTATAAAACAAAAATGATTTTTATTCAACTGTATGAGTACCTATGTAGATAATTTGTTTTTATATAAAACTAATCACCTTTCAACTGATGTGCCTTTATTCGTCGTGGCCAGTCCGTCACGATCACTCATTATAAATTAGCATTGGTATGTGGGATCGCTAATTTAAGTAGACTCGGGATCAATCGTTGCTTTCCGTGTTAAGAATCGATACATATCGGATTATTTCGGAAGAAACATTCCTTTAGGTTTTTACATACGCTGTCGAAATGTACCGGACTGAAACTTAACTTCGTTCGCAGTTTGACATTAGAAATGATAAGAACGTGACCTGTTTCAACATCTTACGCGATTCACTATCTTAATTAGCAAATATAAATATAGCGGATATGTAACATTATCATACAAATGTCCCCCCAAGGCAAAAATGAAGTCAGAAACACACAATATACATACGTATCAACTATCGTTTGATAAAGTACTGACTTCATGTAAAAATCATAGTGTAATGATATTTGTATTCCAAAGCATGTTCATTATTATAACGGTCCCCGGTAATGTTTTGTTTCTCTTTTTACTTAATTATTCACTCAAAACATGTACAGTGACACTACTTCACGTTCAACCAGAAAACCGCCACAAAACAGTTATGCGTTGCAAACGCCAATTGCTTGTAGGAACGTTTTCGATTTCGATTGGCAACAAGTCATTAGCGATATAAGTTTTTGCATTGATGCACTTAAAATTGTTTAGATATTTTATGAAAAAATTGACAGAGGCGACCTGATTATTATAAAGAAACATGTATGCGAAGTAAGCTCCTGACATTGTTTTTTTTTAAGTTACATACTAATTTATGACCCATGACAACTCAAAAAATAGTGAAACATCGAATAAAAATCACCCTTATAATATATTTTCAACACAATCTTTTTCTGTCAGAACCGAATTAGATCCGGACATGACATACTGCTCATTACTATCAGTTTTTTTTAAAGAAATTAACAAAATAGTTACGAATGAACATTTACATGTTATTATCGAACATTTATTGTACTTCATATGATTTGTTTAAGCCACGACAGCGATAACATAGTTCGAGATAACCATGCTCTTAAATATCCATAATATGCATCTTTTGACGATTTGAAAACCTGAAAATTATAAAGCGAAACGATTGAATAATTTGGAAAGTTCTGTTGTTGTTGTTATATTTTAGGAAACTACAAGGAGTGCTTATATAGGTAAAAATACATCCGCTCTAAGCATGAGCATGGATGGTCGAGTGGTCTATGCGGGAGACTTTTTACTCCAGGACTCCAGGCGTCAGTGGTTCGAGCCCTGTTGAGGGTTACCTTTTTTCCTTTTTTAAAATTGTACTCTTTTTTTTGTTTATAGGAGATTTTTAGCTTTTTGTTTTATAGGAGATTTTTAGGTCAAATGTTTAAATTTATCAATATAAAGCATTAAATGACATGCTTCATTACATGCCAAAGTCTGTTAGACGGCCCATTTAATTCAAAATTCGTCAAAACTTTCGTCTAATAACCAAGCGCATTAGTTAGGAATGCCGATACACAGTCCGGGCCCTCACATAATGAATTGCATTACAGACCTGTTTGATCTGAATTTGAAGAGACCATTTTCGTGATGAGAGACACGGTATTCATAGAATTTACCGACCGTTTGGGTTTGTTTCAAAAAATAAACAGACACACGGGGACTTTAAAACAGTTCGGTTATAAAATAAATGACAATGGCGAAGACTGATGAATATACTTTTACATGATAATGTGTTATTATCCACTTTGTAAAAATGTATTGTGATGTGTTTTGTGATATCATGATTCGATTTACGACTGATTATGGGATTTAATTCGTCTTTTTGTCAACCGGTCAACACGACCTTTTTCTGGTAATAATTTTTTATTTATTAAAGAACATCATTTGAAGAATATCAGGAATATATTGCAATTTTTGTAGATAAAACTATATTTGGTTTAACTATACTGCGCGCTTCGAGATCTAGACATTAAACAGCAATGTGATTTAACAAGGAATGCATCACAACGTTCAACAGGGACCTTTTCCCAGATTTTGGCATTGTGACGTCATACGACCGACTTTCCCAGTTGTAATCTACATGCATAGGTCATTGGGTTTATAACGTTCCATTTTATTTATATTTTCTCTCTGATAGGCGTTTATTATTTGATTTAATTATTTTTAATTTGTTTAGCAGTCACATAAACAACCAAGCTATGTAATATGGAATTTTTACACCCATTATTGCTGCTTCTTCCTGTATTTGCGCGATGATTATCTGAGATATTAACTATATGATTCTATATTCTCAAATCTTTTCTATAAAGAAGGAATGTAGTTGACAATTGTTAATAGTTTTATTTGATCGTTCGTCAAAAAGTTGTAATTCTGTTACTCTTGTATCTTCAATGCAATTGAGTAATTAAATAGTAATTAAATTGAATGCGTTTTAATTCCCTTTTATTATAATTGTTTAATTTGAGTTACAATGCTATGACGTTAAATTTTATTTACACTTAAATGTATTATGAATATTGCTGGGCCAAGTGTGAGGTTGACCGTTGCATTCCATTGCATTGACCGTTCCAAGGCGGTGACCCCAGTTTTATTCATATTTTGTGTTTATGTTGGTTTGTATTGTGCTGTATTGTGCTGTTTTGTACTGTTTGGGCAATCGGTCACTTGCCTTAAATAAAGGACCAACTAATTGTTTTTAATGAAAATTCAATACTGCTCCAGCAGCTGGAGTTTCACTTCTTTATAATGTATTGAAGTGTGTCATTAAATGCTTTATATTGATAATATGTAAACACTGGATCTAAGAAGCTCCATTAAAAAAAATCAGAAAGTAAACAAGTAACCCTCAAATGGGCTAGAACCACAAACCTCTTGAGTAAAAGTCAAACGCTTAGACAGCTCGGCTATCCCTGCTCAAACAGTGTGTGATGTATTTTATACTTTATATAAGAAATCCTCGAGGTGTTGCAAACTATAACGACATCAATAAAACTCTCCAAATTAATTAATCGTTTCGCGTTGCAACGCTTTATAATTTCCAGTTTTTTTAAATCGTCAAAAGATGCATATAATGGATATTTAAGAGCATGGTCACTGTTCAGAATCACTGTTTCCTAACAAATATCATAACTACAACGAATCTGAAACAAATGTGTGTACTTTTTTTCAATTTCCTAAAAAGTGAAAAGGTCCCTTTAGTATCAATACTTGCTATCATACGATGTCAACATGATTTATTGTATATTTATTTCGAGACCCACATATTGCAGAGTCTTGGTCCTTTTGTGTACACAATGCATAGCCAATAGATAGTATCCGTCTCTATAAAGGGAGGTAAGAAAGAGCCAACAGATACTTTACTAAAAAAAATGGCCAAAATGAAATTGTTTTATAAAGCAAACTTTGTTGTTCAATTGCACTATTAATCTTTTAATATTTCTTTGTTAATATGTTGTAAAATAGTTTGCGATGTATACCTATTGGTTGTACTGGATCTCTGGTATATGGGTAAAAAAATAAGATTATGTATGCGCGTTTTTTTTCTCTTTGTAACGTGTGTTCGATCCATCGTGGGTAAGGATCAATAATCTCTTTTTTTCAAATCAGAGAATGTCTGGAGTCCATATCGCGTTTATGTTTATCAATTATATGAATAACGGTCTCAGAATTTATTGAAAAAACATATAAGAATATGAATACAGCAACCATGGAAAGATTGTCTCGCTGTTTTGTATTTTGTCTTATATATTTTGTGGACCAAACGTATCTTGATCGGTAAGGCACGTATTTGGTAAAAAACTAATTCAGGCTAAAATGTGTCCTTTTGTTTTAATGTTTATGCCAAAGGATATGATTTCGTATGTGAAAATCATTAATACGTGAAGCAAAATGCGTTATTATAACTAAAACCACCGGTCCAATGATAAGTCCCGTTTTGTACAAACATAGACGAACGGTTGCACAGTTGGGAACATACCAGTATGAAAATGTATTTGTAGATTAAATTTCATAATTATGTCTTATTCTTTTGAATTTTAGTGATATCAGACATATATACAAGGACGCATACAAATGCTTGCTATGTTTTAATTGCAATGGCTGTTGAGATGTTCATTTTCATATACTTGACATTTTTGCTTTATCATGATGTGTGTATTTGAACATAATGGGACATCTAAAAACCAATCAACCAATCGGATTCGGCATATGACCAGCAGCCAAGGTACCTGCAAAAACAAAACAAAATGAATGGATATTCTCCGACATTGAATGTGAAGTTATATACATACTCAATATTTAACACTGACTTTGAGTGTACATATCTACATGGTTGACAATTCAGCAAATGGGAAATTATATGGCAAAGTCATACGTTTTCTTTGTGGAGACGTCATTCATTAAAACAAAGCTGCATAAATAGTAAGTATTTAAGTGAAGTCTCACGTATATAAGTTTAGATACTTTCTGTATGTTTTACAACGAGAAGTCAACCGGAGTCATTACAATAAGGGTAACTTCATAAACAATCGACAATATTACCGTTCACTCTTTCTTAGCTTAATTGTACAATTGTTATATAGGCGCTGGGGAAGAGACTACCGACCATGCTGTCATTTATCCAAATTGTTTGGTGTAATATAATTAAATGTTACTGACGCTATATATGCGATCGGGAATAATACTACTTATCACCTTGTCATTAAGCTAACAAAACTGGATTTGTGTGTACCACCGGGTACCAGAGTTATATACATACTGCCTCTTAGAAATCATATATTGATATTAGCAATCAGATGCTAGACTACCTTAGATCTTGCCCAGTATATAATTGATATGATGTCGTATGTGCAAACGGGTACCAGAAAACATGTAAGAAAGCGTATGCGTACGGATGCAATTATTGCTATAGTGTTCAAGACTACCTTACATCTTGTCACTGAGCTTATAGTTCTGATGTTATATGTGCAATCATGTAAAAGATTACTTAACATCCTATCAGAAAACGTAAATGTACGGTTGTAACATTTTCAAGTTGGGTTCCAGACTACCATAAATCTTACGAACTTGTTAACATAATGTACAGACGAATCTTTAAGAAGACTCTATTCTAGCAAGGTTTCCCTTTGATCTTGTATATGTGTGTTTTTTTGATAGATCAGTGCGCAAACCATACGTTTATGCATATTTTGTTAAACAGAAGTAAATATCAACATACGAATTTATACATTCATAAATAAGTTAAATAGAAGCTTAATAAGGTCAATTGGCTCAAGGAGTATATACATGTTGACCTATTTACAAGTACAAACCTATTTCACACAGATACGGGTTAGCCTCAGTAAACAATTCGTCGTGCCAAAGTCCAGTTTGAGCTTCTAAGGACACGCAATCTTGGCTGTTATGAAGATTGGTATGCGATGTGATAAAGTTTGTAAAGCCCGCCACTGAACCTAAAACAACAATGTCATCGCCTAGAAATAAATGACATCATAACGGAGTAATAGAATAATAAATTACCATATTTTGTTGTCAACATTTCTTTAAACGCTATCATAATGAATAATTGGAGATGTTCATCACTTGTCGCATTTCTAGTATAAGCGAAAGTTCGTTCCAGCAGAACGAATGCTCATCCGTGAACGTTACTACATTATTCTTAAATATACCGTTTTTTTATTATCAAATTAGCTTTAAGGTACCTGATGTCCTCGAGTAGTGTTCTTCAATATCATGGTCGTGAAGTCCGATCCATACGTTCTGTAGCCCGGACCCTCTCACAACTTGGAAAACGCCACTTTGTTGCCGAATGTTGTCAATACTAGCCAAGTGGCCTCCTTTGTTAATGCAGTTATTCTCAGCAACTCTCCAAGCGTGACTCGTTCGGACAAGCTCGTAGCAACGGTTGTCAACGGTAAAAAGCGATCCTGGTTCGTAATTTCCGGGGATATTTGCCGGATGAGAACATGCGTACGTTATGGTATTCGATGAATATTCGCACACAAAACCATGATATTCGTTACACGGCCTATCATCCCAGGTCCAATTATGTGATTGGTCAGTCAAAACTACACAGTCCTCTGTGCTGTGACCATAATAGCAAATCTGCCCTCCTTCCAATTCGTTATCGTAACGGGGTCGCCTGGTAAAAAAGTTAAACAATATCATGCGTTCAAGGTTTGTAAAAGTGGCAGACGGTCTTCTATCACAGACGTTTCCGTTATTTGAAATATAAGTACTATGTATGGACATCGTATGTAGTCGTTATGAAATGCGTTTCAATATTTATGATACTACTACTATTAAATATCGTAAAGTATCACATATGCTGTATAGTGTATACTATCTAAGTTCGCTACAGTGGCTTATTACACTGGACTAAATGATTTACAGTTCCAACCAGTCTTCTGATTACATCTCACCTGAGACCCAGGCAAACTTCTCCTCAATGTTAATATCGTTGAAACCAATCCAAACGTTTTGACCACCATGGCTGTGCACAAAGGAATTGATTCCATCTTTCACCTGTATGTTTGAAATGTGAACAAGATGACCACCATTTGCCTTACAATGGCTTTCTGCCGACCACCAATTATGTTTTGTGAAGGACACGAACTCAAAGCATTTATTCGCCGAGGCTTTGATTGTGAATAACAACCCTGGCTCGTTGGAATTTGCGTTTGG
Organism: Dreissena polymorpha; assembly: GCF_020536995.1. NCBI lineage: Eukaryota > Metazoa > Mollusca > Bivalvia > Myida > Dreissenidae > Dreissena > Dreissena polymorpha. The sequence continues at coordinate 77,187,055 of NC_068359.1, forward strand.
ATGGAACGACCCGCATCCAGCGGATACTGTAATGTATCCGGTACGAGTTAATTTATAGTTAAACAAGAGTAAGACAATATTGAAAGTATTTACAGGTTTCAGATTATTCTATTTTTATCATCCTTAATGTATGCAATATTTAAGGATAGCACTTTTTGCATATGTTCATTTGATGGCTTTTATTGTATCTACTGGTAGTACACAAATAACGGAATCAGTTTGATGGCAAATAAAAAACATCCAAAAAAGTCGCACCAACTATACCTCCATTGTGTGGAACGCCCGTGATGGTAGCTATTGTGGTTAAATGGGTAGTTAAAAACATTGTAGTCGAGCTTGTTGTTGTTGGTTCGAACGTCTGTGTACCAGTTCCTAAGCGAAGAAACAGTATTTAAATTCAATGAACATGCTATCCATGCTAATAAAGTAATACGTATGCATATGTATCAATATCGTTTATTTCAACTTCTACACATACATGTTGATATTTGACGTATACTACTCGAACATGATGCCGATTCAACCTGCACTCGTTTATATGAACTATAGCTTTAAGCATTTCTGATTGACTTAATTATAGATGTTAAACTAAGAAGTTTCTGTATACTTAAATTAAAGTTAAGACAACTACCGTATTCACACACAAAACCGTGAAATTCGTCACATGGTCTGTCATCCCAGGTCCCATTGTGTTCTTGGTCGGTCAAAATAACACAATCCTCTGTATTATGACCGAAAGCAGCAAACCTGTCATCCTGCTAGTTCGTAATCGTAACTGGGTCTCCTAATAAGACGTTATTCATATCATGTGTAATATGCTTTGTAAACTGGTTTTGCAGGCGTTTTTATTATCACAGACGTTTACGTTATAAAAAAGACAAACACTCAATATGACAAAAGACCCATAAAGTATGTATTGCATCTTGTATGTAGCTAAAACATGTGTATGTATAAACAAACTCGTTTTATCTCGTTATGAAATTCGTTGAATAGTAAAATATAAAAATATTAAATGCAGTAAATGTATCGAGTGTTTTTGTGTAACACTAGTTTGCCATGATGTATTATCACGATGCGTATCATGATTTCTATTCCCTTTCTTATTCTGATTAGAACTCACCTGAGACCCAGGTAAATATCTCTTCAATGTTAATATCGTTCAAACCAATCCACACGTCGTGACCGCCCTGGCTATGTACATAGGAATATATTCCATCTTGCTCCTGTTTGTTGGCAATGTGAGCCAAATGACCATTATTGGCAGTACAATGACTTTCTGCCGAACGCCATCTGTGCATTGGTAAGGACACGAACTCGTAGCACTTATTTTTCGAGGCGTGGATTGTAAATAAAACTCCTGGCTCGTTAGAATTTGCGTTTGGACGGAATGACCCGCATCCATTGGATACTACAATATATAAGTTTGGAAGGGCTGCATTTATATAAAAACGAAACAGTCAGAACGCAGTTATAGTTTTTTAAGACTTGCAAAATACAATTAGCATCATCAACACCAACATCAACCAATGATTCTGAAATTAATCTAAATATAAAAACATACTGGCTATATTGAAACAATGTAGAAATCGACCCGATTATAAAATGTATTATGTGAAAGGAAATATATATATATTCATATGTTCTGAAAAGATTATTCAGTTGAAACATTATTCAATACACCTTTCATCAAAAGACGTGTATAATAATGAACAAGTCAACACACTCATACTTATGTTTTATTTTCCATTACATTTTATGACAAACATAAATTATTTATTATCTAACCATTTAGAATAAAAACAAACACATTTGTTTAGGTGTCATGACAAGCAGGGTATTTTATTTCTTGAAACACACGCACGGAGTGGGTGTTTGTATCTGACAGGGCTTTCTACACATAAATGCAAGAAACAAATCTTCTGACGATCGTATGTGTTCAATGAGCAACAGATATCGACCCCAATGGCACCGCTCAGTTGAAAAGTCTGGAGACGTCAGTAAACGTTGTGACATCCTTCTCATATATTTAAGAACTGAAACGATACTAAATCCATTCTGTAGAACACGTCGTTATACGTATCATTAAACATGCTCATGCGTTACATGTGAATAATTGAATATTATTAATACCCATCAGACGTCAAGCCTAAACTCAAAATCATACAATTGCACAATTTAACTACACAATTCAAAAGCACAAGCCCAAACAAGGACGCCACGGCCCTAACAACCGCCCGTCCGCCGCCGATGCCCAAAGCGCACCGAGGACGCCCCCTATGCCCATCCACAACGCCTATTTGCGAAAAGTACATAAAGTGAAGCATTAGTTTTGATAAAACAGCTGCGATAATTACAAGACTTATTCATTACCATCAATTAAGAGAAGTGCACATGACTTCACGTACACCCCAAACAATAATCGGTGGTAACGAACGATTCAGGTGTAACCGCGAGCGGGATACGCAACCCTACTGCTCATTTTTCATTTTTCTTTTAATGGCAGGGGGACGTATGAGGACCCATGGCTCAAGACCGGTGTCTAGGTGCCTTCATCACCTCCTGAAACCTCTAATTTTAGAGAAATCTACAAATAATCAGATGTTGCTATATCGTAAACGTTAAGTATTCTTTTTAGAAAACTATGTAAATCCCATGGTAAAATGTCCGGAACCAATGCCCCTTTCTATCTCAAGTCAGTCATCCGTCTGCTCTCATAAAACTCACTGAAACACATAAAACATAATATAAACATCAACACACAAACAGAGCATAAATCAATAAAACGATTTAAATCAAGTCTTCGCTCTACCCTGCTTGCCTGTCGAATGACTAAACCTACAAATCTGTGCACGAGGAAATCTTGATTTCCGCACCATTGGACATATATCACCTTCAAAAACCTGTATAACCAGTTTATTCATTCACACAACGATAATAAATACATTTATGTTTTATATTCCATTACATTTTATGACAAACATAAATTATTTATCATCTAACCATTTAGAATAAAAACAAACACATTTGTTTAGGTGTCATGACAAGCAGGGTATTTTATCGACAGAAAAAGAACGGGGCAAAAAAACAACGCACAACTAACAACATACAACACCAAGTACCATATATATTTACAAATCCAAACGAGAAGAAACAATTGTTTGTGTTTCATCCGAATCTCTCACGCAGTGATCCTAAGCGCCAACAGTCTTCCACTGCCCATGCATTTTTAACACTATCAGATACACCGCTATTTGCAACAACAGTTGCTTCCCCTGACCGAAATTAATGCAACCCGTAAACATTAGGTTTAAGTCAAATTTCACGAAAGATGTGGAACAAAATATCTAATTGTCTACTGTAACTCATCTGCTTTGAGCCAACTAAAATGTATTTATTCATTTTCTAACCATTTGTTATGTTTCTAAACGAAACATATATTGTAATATCTAGAATAGTTTCAACCAAGATACATTTTTTCAAGTAGAAGACAGGGCATAAAACTGCATTTGTTTTACAAAATGTCAAAACCTGTTCGCCCTTGCACAATTGAACCATTTTACTATTGAAAATAATAATTATAGCACAATCCTCAAAAATCTTGTATCGCATCCTTTCAATTCAAAGTCCCCAAACCGCCAAACCCCCCAAAAAACGCACCAAACACACCGTTACACATCTCACATCAAAGAATCAAAGCCTCTACACATCCGCTTTATGCACTAAGCACCTCCGAACCAGCGGCCCAGAATTGGCCCTTTTCAATCCATCATCAGAAAACACAACCAGACCAGAATTACAACGACCACACGATCCCACAACCCCATGAGCCTACGAAATGCCACACACAATCGCGTCTACCCCAGAGGCAGACAGACACGAAACACACACACCAACATTTTAAATTGACTGTCTGTAACAAAACCGTTTCCCTTGCTTTCTTTTTTGCAAGTATTTTCCAATTTGAAATAAATATTACCCTTGCTATCTTTTTTGCAAGTATTATACTTTTAAAACTATTATTTTTAACCCTTGCTTTCTTTTTTGCAAGTACTGTTTTTGCTTTCTTTTTTGCAAATATTCCATTCCTCGTGTACTGTACACGACTTCGTAAGCACCAGGTGCAAACGGACATACACCAACATGGTTTCTATACATACTTAATGGCTATACAAAAACAACATCCATTGAATCATTTCTACACATATAAACACGTGAAAAATCCCAACTATACCATAAGTATAGCAAAACAATCAAACCATTCATATCACTGATTCACATATAAACGACATATAGTATAGTTAAATTCGAATAGCAAGAACATTTCTTGAAAAAGGTCTTGAACTGAAACAGAGTGGTTATTACTCACACAAATAGTTTGACCTTTGTCAAACACAATAATATCATTCTCAAAGTGCATTTGTACATTACCAGCCTAAAATAAGAATGGCCAAAATGCTGCACTAGGCCATCTGTGTACCACCAAAACGCCATATGCGTTGCATTATAGAACGTGCAAAATTGTTTTTCCTACGAGATAAATAGGGGCATCAACCAACTCAAATCGGCACCCCAAAACTGTGTAAAGCAATCTGCTTCTGTTTCAAAATCAAAGAATTTTGAATTATATCTTTAAGTATTTCCATTTTTAACAGTAGCCAAGCGATCAATCAAAATCGGACCCGAGCTACCATTTAAATACTCAAAGAAATCTCGTGAGATTTATCATTCATCTGTATTGCTCATTTTACTTATACTGGCAATGGAGTTTAATTCTCTTGGAATCTATTGTATTTCTAGTCCTATATTCATCTTCAAACACATACTAAAATGCTTAGTGCTAGATCATGTTACTCAATTTTCGAACTTCCTACCTTTACCAACTTTACACGTGATTCAGAGTCAGAAAACCTCTTAACAGCCCCCCACCCTTAAAAAAATCCCATAGGCACGTAAAACTAGAACTACTCCATTAAGTATTCTTTAAGTAGAACTTGTATTGCAATCGTCATTTGACCATATATCGTGAAAAATAAAACCTGACATATCAACAATATAAGCCCCACCGGCACACCCACTTGCATCACTGTAAACTTTTAAAACTTCGACACATGTAGTTTTACTAAAATGTCTTGATTGTATGCCATCTATGCGACCTTACCAAAATCTAAATTCGGAAATAAATAAGCTATCTGGTTCAAGGGCTATAACTCTATGCATTGACGGTCTAGAAACGATTTCAGAATAAAGATATCTAGTCTTTACCTAGCCAGACTACCAATAACAGGCATCATTGAAACAATTATCCCCGTACATCTAGCTAAATCCCTTGCCGAAACCATTGGCATGGAAGAAAATACCTTTAAAAGAGTATTTTTAAAATCAGTTATTCTTCTATCGAGAATTTCAAAAGAAAACATTTGGCTATCCCAGATTAATCCTACCCATTCTAGCCTCTGAACTGGTACTTATATTGACTTGTCCTCATTGATCACAAATACAGCTTCCGGCTTCATTCACGGCTACACTTGATTGACTAACAACATGAGGGGTGTCTTTTAATTCTTCAATACAGCCAGTATTTTACATATCCTGCACCGACTCATTAATATCTGCTAATCTATCTGCTTTAAAGCTGATTGGTTATTCACAGATACACATTTTTCAGGTAATTATAAGAATGGTAATGCGTAAGCGCCGACAATACAGTCAATTATATCAGGATTGGCACCAATGATTTTCCGCAAAAAGGACATGCCTCTTTAAACTACATTTTACAAGAGAAAAACGTGAGAAATGATACTTTTCTTCACAATGTGCGTATTATATGTAAACCAAACACGTCAAACAATTCTCCTCTATCCCCGAGGGCCTACCTTCTTGACCGCTACCACGTGGTCTCTACGTGTGTCCATTTACTGTGCCAGCCCTGTCACCGCCGGCGAAGCGATCTCTCCTCTCATCCTGACTGTCCATATTAATAAATTACCAACGCCAATACGACACAAAAATAAATCAAATTTCACAATGAAATGTGGTTGAGAAAATAAATAAAACGATTTAAATCAAGTCTTCGCTCTACCCTGCTTGCCTGTCGAATGACTAAACCTACAAATCTGTGCACGAGGAAATCTTGATTTCCGCACCATTGGACATATATCACCTTCAAAAACCCGTATAACCAGTTTATTCATTCACACAACGATAATAAATACATTTAACATTTGATTCCTTGTCGTTCTATATCATTTAGGGAACCATTTTATAAAGTTACGGAATATGAAAAGATTGATCAAAATCGTGTGTACCTGTGGTGGGTCTGGAAGTTGCAGGTCTTGTAGTTGTGGGTCCAGTAGTTACGGGTGATGAAGTTTCTGATGTTGCAGTTGATCTCGATGTCGGTCCAGTTGTTGTTGATGTTGTCGTTGATGTCGTGGTTGTTGATGGTGTAGTTGGTTTTGTAGTTGGTGATGTTGTAGTTGGCGTAATAATTGTTGATGTTTTTGTAGCTGCTAAATGTGTAACTGGCGCATTTGTTGATGATGCTGTAGTTGTGGTAGAAGTTGACGATGTTGTAGTTGGTGTAGTGGTTGTTGATGTTGTAGTTAATGTAGTAGTTGTTGATGTTGTAGTAGGCATAGTAGTTGTTGATGCTGTAATTCGGGTTGCAGTTGTTGTCGATAGCGTTGATGTTGTTGGTGTTGTAGTCTGGGTAATAGTTTTTGATGTATCTGATGGTGTGTTTGTTGTTGATTGTGTGGATGAAGCAGTAGTTGATGTAGCAGTGGTCGATGTCGATGTGGTTGTCACTAATACAATAGTAATGCATGTGTTCATTGATGTTAATAAATGCCGACAACGAAACCTTCAACTGTTGGATGCAATAAATTAATGTGTATGTTTGAAATAATATAATTGCACAATGTTTCATTTTGTTAATGGTTGTATATATATGACCCTTTTGATAAGTAATACATATTAACAAGAAAAGGTCCAGATCACAGCGTTTTATTTTTCTACTACAAATTAACAATGTGAACAATTCATCATTACATGTACCATCAAAAAATAAATGCATTGATCTTTCCTCGGAGTCCTACTCTTCACTATCTATAACAATGAGCGACTGAACTACAGGCAAGTAAAATTAATTACAAATAGCACGTCCACATGGTTTGTACCTGTGTCAGAACCCGGTGGAGCTCCTGGGCACACTTGCATCATGGCGTTCGGCCCTGCCTCCAGGTAACCGTACTGGATTTACGAAATATTTGGTCGAATTGCGTACACCATAGCCTTGACAGACTTTGACTTTAATGCCAGATATGACTTTAATGCCAGATAATTGTCGGAATAAATCATCAAAATACTTGATCAGTGGCAGTTAAGTTAGTGTTAGTAGTGTAGCCATTTCTTTTGTACTTATACTACCTTTTTAGTTCATAACACTGATTTGCTCATTATGAATTAATAATACCAACATATTATTACAGGATTGTTTTGCCCAAAACAGATAACAACAGGGCATCGGCATGTATGAAAACTTTGTTGAACCACTTTACGATTCTGACACATAAGGTCACTTGTGTACAGTCAAAATTAATAGTAAAACCCAACGTTACATCGAATCAGAACGTGATTTAGGTAAAGAAAATTATATGAATCAATCGTTACTGTATGCTATTGAAGGATAAACAATAAAAGACAAGTTGCTCAAATATACAATTTCTAAAGATTGACATAAAATTACATAACAATTAACATAAATCATGATGATATTATTAGGTTGAAACCACTACAAGTTGTCCAATATTTTTATATTGATTCGCTTTAACGATGTTGTCTAGTAAAAATTTATTCTATTCTATCGTACATTTCATTCGTACTGGATTGACAGCCATACTGTGTTACCAGTCTCTAAGCCTTCAGGTTTGCAATCAAATTCGTAGAGGTAGCCGATCGGAGCTGACCCAGCCGACATCTACACGCAAGATTGGTTGGGGTTATTTATGGTTAAAAAATAGTATACAGTTTTGTTTTAGTAACGGACTATATATATATTTGTGGTACATTACAACGCACATGCATATTTTATTGTATATGTAATAAATGTATATTTTTCCATCGATTTATTGATAACTCCCCGCCCCCCAGGATAATACGTATATGAAAACGTGTACTGGTCAATCGTCTCCATGTTACCTGTCCATACACTGGCTTTTCTATATCGTAGTTGCAAATACAGATGAAGTCGCACCGGACCGAGGGAGTCAGCAGGGAAATAACCAAACCGACGATTTTAAGGATTGAACGCTGTACTCAAATATCAAAACATTCACATTAGATAGTATCTTATCTTAGATAACTATGTAGCCGACGGTAAGAAAGATTGAAAGCTAACACAACATATCAAAACGCATGTATGGCGCGTTCTTAAAATAGATTATTGAGTAACTGACGCGTTGAAGGATTCAACGCTGTAACTATATATTAATGTTGATATAAGTTACCTTTGTCTTTTAATTTGCTCCGTAATTTTGTAGGCACATTACATTATGAATTAGAAGTAGTATTGTAGTTTGTGTTATGCGATACTATTGTCGTTTTAAAATAAACAAGATTTAAAGATAATTATGAAAGTTTTGTTCTCAAATGAGAACTTTATGTCAAGAAAATGTGACCAGTAGCAAACTGAAGGTTTGCCCATAAAATGCCAGAATAGCAATTATGGTACAGGCAAAACAGATCACTGTAAAACAATAGTGCACACGCTTTAAGTATATACTTCCTGTGGACATGCTTCCTTAGTAGTGGAATGCAATATCAATAACCTGTATTTAAAACACTCACTGTATACATGTATTATTTCCTTTGCAAAATAAAAAAAAAATTAACATAAACGTAGCCAATCATTGAGATCCAAACAGTTAGGTTCATAAACAATAAAGATTAACAATCATACCATTTTGAATGGTCCACATATGCGAATCAATTCGTGGATGTCCTATCTTTGTATGATTTATACATATATGGCTTATACAAGTTTTGGTCGGAAGTAGAAATTAAACTCAGTCCTCCCAATGTAGGTTAAAAATCTTATCGCAGGCAGGTTTTAAATGGATCTTTTCACGGTTTGGTAAATTGACAAAATTGAAAAAAGTTGTTTCAGATTCGCAAATTTTCTTTTTAGTTATGATATTTGTGAGGAAACAGTATTACTGAACATTTACCATAGTCCAATATAGCCATTATATATATATATATCCTTTGACGATTTGAAAACCTAAAAATTATAAAGCGTTGCAACGCGAAACGATTGAATAATTTGGAGAGTTCTGTTGTTGTCGTTTAAATTTACGAAACTACGAAGATTGCTTATATAAAGTATAAAATACTTTGACTGTGTACATCCGGCGGAATAGCCGAGAGGGCTAATGCGTTTTTACTTCAGACTAACTCCAGGACTCCGGGGGTCACTGGTTTGAGCCCTGGTACCGGCCACTTTTTTGTCCTTTGATTTTACTCTTGATTTTTTTACAGGAGCTTTTAAGGTCCAATGAGTACATTTATCAATATTAAGCATTTAATTACAAACTTCAAAAAATGCCAAAATCTGTGAAAAGGCCACCTTTAATATAGTCCTTTGACATACAAATACACCATCAAATGTTCCCTATTCATTATAGCAATCTAAAGCTTAAAAATACTTAATGATTTTTACCGATGTCAATACATAATGATTGAGGTAACGTTCGTTATTACAAACATGTAACTTTGACAGTACGATTAGGCATTATTCCAACGTTATTAGAAAAATCTATCTGTTATAGTTTAAACATGCATATACAGATTTGATCACCACCCACCTCATTTGTATTATATACCTGTGTACTGTTAACCTACTGATTGTAGACTGTGCCAGTTGCCCTTAAGAGCTTGATTTATACACAGTAACATTGTTGCTATGTTATCAGTCTGTAAACAGTAGAGTGGCTTTTGTTAAATTGATGGAACATTATTTTATTTCTTTCATGTATCGAACTATTTGTATAGCATCAAATCGTTGTAATAGATGTACGCTTCTTACGACACTTAGTAAACTATAATTATTTGTGTAAAATTTCGCTCAAGTGTGATTTTGACATTCAAGTATTCCCTGTAAGTCTACATTGCTGCATTTGAGATTTTATTTAGACGCCCGTTTGATTTGTGATTTATTCTGGGGTAAGCGAGAGGTTCGGCTTGCCATGTAACCGCCAATTTGCTTTATCCAAGGCGGTGATCACACTTTGAATCATTGAATGGGTATAAAAGATGTTATGTTACGAAAATACGATAACAACAAGAATTTCTATCCGGATAAAGTTTATGGAGTATCATTGTTTGGTATATTGGCTTCCATAAATAGATCATTATAAGATGGGTCAGACAAAATATTTACATCATATATTTTTTACGCTGTAAAGAAAATGCAATAAATCATTAAATTTGTGTAAAAAGAGCCCTATACAGCCTAAACGGACCTGATTGAGACAGAAAGTATGTATACTACTTATACTGTAAGCTTTAAAGCTTACATTCCCTTATATGGGTACGGATAAAAGGTACAGTATTAACAAACATATTCGTTATTGAGAAAGTATCACATGACACTGAATCATCAGTTCCCATTTTGTTCAATTAAGGAAGAACGGTTGCACTGCTGGGGACATAGCAGCACGTACATATATTGCTAAATAAACATTTAAATTAACCATTATGCCTTTTTATCTCATTGACAGCATAAACGAATAAAACAAAATAGTTTTATTTTTTATTGGTAGACAGATGCAGGTTTTTTGCTTTTCCCAATACCAAACATTACTGCACTATTGCATGTGTTTTATTCTTCTTCGAACATACCGGAATATCTAGCCACAACTCGGCCAAATGGATTCTTCATATGACCAGCAATGATAGTACCTGTCTGCATATGACCAGCAATGATAGTACCTGTCTGCATATGACCAGCAATGATAGTACCTGTCAAACAATCATCAGGTGCTAACCATTAAATTTGAAGTTTCATACATGCAGTATATAACACTCAATCTAGACTCGAAATTTATTTTGTTTGGTTGACGTATGTAAAGACAACCAGTGAACCATAAACAATAATGTCATCGTCACAAAATAAATGCCATCATAACTGCATCATAACAAAACTAGTCGTCGAGATTTGTTTAATACGCTTTTTTGGTTAAATATTCGAACATCGCCATCTTTTGTCAAGCATTCTGTACAAGCGAGCATTCGTTCCTGCAATACAAATTTGCATCATTTATGTATAGTGACGCAAATTAATCCGACATTCGAACGGAAATTTATTTGGTTTATTGAATTAATATACATAATGCTTTTTTAATAAAATGAATAAATCGTAATATATTTTTTATAGGAAAATCAATATACACGTTATATCATATGTATATATGTCATTGCAGCAAGCTTGTCTCTGTGTCTCTGTCTCTCTCTGTCTCTCGCTCTTGCTCCCTCTGTCTCTCTCTCTCTCTCTAGCATAGATAGAGAGCGTAGATCTAGAGCTATCGAGAGCGAGATCTCTCTGTTCTCTTATCTATATATCTGTATATAAGGAGACTAATAGTAGGCGATCTCTCTCTATGTATCTCTAGAGAGAGAGGAGATCTAGATCTCTATATCTAGATCTCTAGAGAGAAGAGAGATAGAGAGATCTCTCTCTCTCTCTCTCTCTCTCTCTCTCTCTCTCTCTCCTCTCTCTCTCTCTGTCTCTTCTCTCTGTCTCTGTCTCTGTCTCTCTCTCTGTCTTCTCTGTTTCTTCTCTCTCTCTCTCTCTCTCTCTCTCTCTTCTCTCTCTTCTCTCTCTCTCTCTCTCTCTCTCTCTCTGGAATAGTACCAATTATAAGTGCAGTTGTCCAGTGGAACCATTATCGATAATTTTGACATTGGTTTCATGTAAGACCGATACTTGTTGCTCGAAGCAACATGTAATGATAGCGTAAAGATTAATACATTGTATTTAAGACAGCATGTATATGATAAAATTACTTAAGATGAGGACATACGACTTTTGGATAAATGTTTAACTTCTGAGTGTTACAACAAGGAGCACATTGCATGTCAACATGTACATGTGTATTTCCTAATCCGTTTCGAGCATACATTTTGAAGGGAATCATTCTAATAATTTAAGACAAACACGTATTGACCAGGATTTTCGTCGAATCACAACGTTTCTTTTATATTTAATTTAATTAAATGCGAGATAATTATTGTGCACAAATATTCTCATATTCACCATGACGTCCATTACATCTACGTTATCAAAAGTGTCTTAATTGCGATCTTTAAATGTATTTTTTTAATTATAATTATGTAAAACTATATATAAACATAAAATCGAGTTATTTTAACTGTGAAGTAATAACGACAAATTAAACAAATATGTTATTGTATTGGACTTTTTACCTTTTAAACACTATGTGTCTCCTATCTTATTAATCAAAGCTACCACATCGTTAGTCTCGCCCCCAGATAAAGTAGACCCATTTTGATACAAGATTTTTGAAAAAGCATTTGTATACGATACCATTGAGGAAGTGGACCCATTTCAATACAAGAATATTGATACACTGGACCAATTTCAATACTAGAATTTGATAATTCTTCGACAGGAAATGAAAATATGCACACAATCCCGTCCGTCAAAATTACAAACAGATAAAAACTGTCAGGTTTTTGCATCTTTCTCGCCGATGAGATTTGCTTGTTGATACCCATTTATAAACAAGAATTAATTTTTTCATACCCATTTTGATACAGATACTTTTAAATCTATATGCATTTATATACAAGCAAATTTCTTATTTCAATACCCATATCTATACTTAGATGCTCAAAACCATACCCATATCTTAAATTTTAGACGAAAAACATACCCCATATTTTTGGCGCACCCCTATTTACCCGTACATAAGAAGTTACCCCCCCAGTGTCATGCGCTTAACTGGATACACGCAAACATTTCATAAAGCAGTAGTGTTTTTATTATAAATCCAAAAATTCTAAATCGGCATCACATATTAGTGTTTGTAGAGGCGATGCTGCTATATTGCGACTACGGATTATACCCCTAATTTGAGGTCTCATAGAGGCTCATATACCACGTAATCGCGATATTTAGAAGGGAAAGATCGGGAAATGAGGGTATTTCGACGTTGTAACTTGTTGATTAACTAAAGGTCAAGTGGACATTAGGGGTGTAAGAATATAATAAAACACATAGACAATGTAGTTTTCAGATGCTTGGCAATAACAAAAATACACGAATTTTAAATCCAAAGAGTATGCACGATTTGACAAATCTAGAACAAAATCATGTCAACGAAGATAAATGAAATTATTCTCGGTTTGATAAATACGGTATAGTATGGTTTAATACGTGTTATTTAGAAGAGAGATTATGGTAATGGTTTAGCGCGAATAATGCACGGGTTTTGTGTGCATGTTTTAGCGCGAAAGCGCACGAGTTTTTCGTTTTGGGTATATATGATTTGCACATCTATTGAGTCGCCATTCGAGGGTGTATTTGACAGGCAAACGTTATGGAACAAGAAAACGAAAGGGTGATAACCCCGCCCACCCGCTCTTTATGAACATATGTATGGTTAAATAATTGGTTACATTGCTTTTATGTTTATAATTTTGCAATTATAAAGTCTATATTTAGTATATTTTCAGTTCGGTTTTTAGTCCATGTGAGATGGGATCTTAACACGAACCGATTCCTTTATTGGGAAAGACGATGGGTGTATTTTCATTTAAGTCTGAAGCAGCTAAGTTTTCTTGATTATTTTGACTCATTTTTTACTTAATATTGTGTTTGAATGAGGTTTATTAAGTTATGGGTGTCATGTTTTTCGAGACTCTCACTTCCTGGAGATAGTACCTCCAGCATATATATTGAACTATTGGTATGTTTAAATGTCAGTGTTATTATTTTTTGTTGTCTTTCGTAATGAACGTTTAATTTTAAAAGACATTCTTATTGTACGATTACTTAATATTTTCATTTTGGTGTGACTGGTTAGATGTAGAAGTCGGTTTAATATAGCTGTTATATATTTCTCGGAATACTTATGATTATCAACATGCTGTTTAGGTGCTTTATGGATTTTATGGTTTGAGTGATTTGTTTGTTTCTTGTTGATGTCCGGGGTGTGTGCGGGATGCTTTTGATGTTTGTTTGTTATGTTAATTTGCGCAATGAAATTGATAATGTTTTAATTACATTTTTTACTAAAATTAATGTTTACAGTATAATAATAACTGCTTATTTGTAGATTTCTCATAAATTAGAGGTTTCGGGAGGTGATGAAGGCACCTAGACACCGGTCTCGAGCCATGGGTCCTCAAACGTCCCCCTGCCATTAAAAGAAAAAATAAGAAAACAAAATGGCAGTAGGGTTGCGTATCCCGCTCGCGGTTTTACCTGAATCGTTTATTACGACTGATTATTGTATGGGGTGTACGTGAAGTCATGTACACTTCTCTTGATTGGTGGTGGTGGATGAATCTTGCAGATATTAGCAGCTTCTTTGAAAAAATTAATGTTTCACATTTGTTAATTTATAATATTTAAGCAAGTTAGCGTGATTGATGGGCATTGGGGGCGTCCTGTGTGCACTTTGGGCATCGGCGGGGATCAGTTTATTCAAACAGTTACTCTTTATTTGAGCACAACAAGGAGCACATTGTATGTCAACATGTACATGTGTATTTCCTAATCCGTTTCGAGCATACATTTTAAAGGGAATCATTCTAATAATTTAAGACAAACACGTATTGACCAGGATTTTCGTCGAATCACAACGTTTCTTTTATATTTAATTTAATTAAATGCGAGATAATTATTGTGCATAAATATTCTCATATTCACCATGACGTCCATTACATCTACGTTATCAAAAGTGTCTTAATTGCGATCTTTCAATGTATTTTTTTAATTATAATTATGTAAAACTATATATAAACATAAAATCGAGTTATTTTAACTGTTAAGTCATAACGACAAATTAAACAAATATGTTATTGTATTGGACTTTTTACCTTTTAAACACTATGTGTCTCCTATCTTATTAATCAAAGCTACCACATCGTCAGTCTCGCCCCCAGATAAAGTAGACCCATTTTGATACAAGATTTTTGAAAAAGCATTTGTATACGATACCATTGAGGAAGTGGACCCATTTCTATACAAGAATATTGATACACTGGACCAATTTCAATACTAGAATTTGATAATTCTTCGACAGGAAATGAAAATATGCACACAATCCCGTCCGTCAAAATTACAAACAGATAAAAACTGTCAGGTTTTTGCATCTTTCTCGCCGATGAGATTTGCTTGTTGATACCCATTTATAAACAAGAATTAATTTTATCATACCCATTTTGATACAGATACTTTTAAATCTATATGCATTTATATACAAGCAAATTTCTTATTTCAATACCCATATCTATACTTAGATGCTCAAAACCATACCCATATCTTAAATTTTAGACGAAAAACATACCCCATATTTTTGGCGCACCCCTATTTACCCGTTCATAAGAAGTTACCCCCCCCCCCCCCAGTGTCATGCGCTTAACTGGATACACGCAAACATTTCATAAAGCAGTAGTGTTTTTATTATAAATCCAAAAATTCTAAATCGGCATCACATATTAGTGTTTGTAGAGGCGATGCTGCTATATTGCGACTACGGATTATACCCCTAATTTGAGGTCTCATAGAGGCTCATATACCACGTAATCGCGATATTAAGACGGGGAAGATCGGGAAATGAGGGTATTTCGACGTTGTAACTTGTTGATTAACTAAAGGTTAAGTGGACATTAGGGGTGTAAGAATATAATAAAACACACAGACAATGTAGTTTTCAGATGCTTGGCAATAACAAAAATACACAAATTTTAAATCCAAAGAGTATGCACGATTTGACAAATCTAGAACAAAATCATGTCAACGAAGATAAATGAAATTATTCTCGGTTTGATAAATACGGTATAGTATGGTTTAATACGTGTTATTTAGAAGAAAGATTATGGTAATGGTTTAGCGCGAATAATGCACGGGTTTTGTGTGCATGTTTTAGCGCGAAAGCGCACGAGTTTTTCGTTTTGGGTATATATGATTTGCACATCTATTGAGTCGCCTTTCGAGGGTGTATTTGACAGGCAAACGTTATGGAACAAGAAAACGAAAGGGTGATAACCCCGCCCACCCGCTCTTTATGAACATATGTATGGTTAAATAATTGGTTACATTGCTTTTATGTTTATAATTTTGCAATTATAAAGTCTATATTTAGTATATTTTCAGTTCGGTTTTTAGTCCAAGTGAGATGGGATCTTAACACGAACCGATTCCTTTATTGGGAAAGACGATGGGTGTATTTTCATTTAAGTCTGAAGCAGCTAAGTTTTCTTGATTATTTTGACTCATTTTTTACTTAATATTGTGTTTGAATGAGTTTTTTTAAGTTATGGGTGTCATGTTTTTCGAGACTCTCACTTCCTGGAGATAGTACCTCCAGCATATATATTGAACTATTGGTATGTTTAAATGTCAGTGTTATTATTTTTTGTTGTCTTTCGTAATGAACGTTTAATGTTAAAAGACATTCTTATTGTACGATTACTTAATATTTTCATTTTGGTGTGACTGGTTAGATGTAGAAGTCGGTTTAATATAGCTGTTATATATTTCTCGGAATACTTATGATTTATCAACATGCTGTTTAGGTGCTTTATGGATTTTATGGTTTGAGTGATTTGTTTGTTTCTTGTTGATGTCCGGGGTGTGTGCGGGATGCTTTTGATGTTTGTTTGTTATGTTAATTTGCGCAATGAAATTGATAATGTTGTAATTACATTTTTTACTAAAATTAATGTTTACAGTATAATAATAACTGCTTCTTTGTAGATTTCTCATAAATTAGAGGTTTCGGGAGGTGATGAAGGAACCTAGACACCGGTCTCGAGCCATGGGTCCTCAAACGTCCCCCTGCCATTAAAAGAAAAAATAAGAAAACAAAATGGCAGTGGGGTTGCGTATCCCGCTCGCGGTTTTACCTGAATCGTTTATTACGACTGATTATTGTATGGGGTGTACGTGAAGTCATGTACACTTCTCTTGATTGGTGGTGGTGGATGAATCTTGCAGATATTAGCAGCTTCTTTGAAAAAAATAATGTTTCACATTTGTTAATTTATAATATTTAAGCAAGTTCGCGTGATTGATGGGCATTGGGGGCGTCCTGTGTGCACTTTGGGCATCGGCGGGGATCAGTTTATTCAAACAGTTACTCTTTATTTGAGATATATACTTGACGTCTAATTGTTATGAATAAATTTGCACTTGTTCACATGACACGCATGTGCATGTGAAGTATTCATACTTACATGCCCTACAGCATTTAAATAGTATCGTTTCAGTTCTTTATACACCTGAACAAAGATGTTACACCGTTTCCAGTCGTCTCGAGACTCATCAAATGAGCGGTGCCGTTGAGGTCTATATCCATTGCACATATAACACATATGGGCGTCAGAAGAATTGTTTTTTTACATTTATATGTTGAAAGTCCTGTCAAATACAAGCACTCACTCCTATTTTGTCTTTGGTTTATTATTTGTATGATAATGAAAATGATGATGATATGGGTTATAAAGATGATGAGATTTTAATAGTATTTTGAGAATAGAGAATAATAAATTTTCTCATAACTATGAGTAAAAAAAATCACAGTTGTCAGAGATTCAGATTGACGTAGCTTGTTTATGATAACATTATTATCGATGATTTTAACTCAACATTTTGTTGAGAAAATTGTTTATGCTGAAGATTGTCAAGGCCAGTATTTTGTATGTGAATAATTTAAGACGAAATATGAACCAACATTAAGGTGTTGTACACCAATTAATATAAACTCGTATATCAAAATGGTAACTATGCGTAAGCAACTCTGAACAACTAGTTTCGCAAGACTATTTGATAACACAGCCATCTTTTCAAACCGATTATTCCCCTTTTGTACAAAATGACATGGTATAAAAAAGGTTGTTCAGCTGGGGGTATACCAGTTAGTTCGGATCTGTTTTTAATACGTCTTATGCATTTACATTTAACTATCATCATCATACACTGCTTGAACAATGAGATACGAAGTCGTAAAAGAAGCACGTGTATCTTAACAGTGTCAGTGATAAAGTTGTTGTAATTTGATGTTTGTCAAAAACGCACGCATCATCACAAGTATCTATAAACAAAAACGGAACATGTTGACACACTGATTCACCCGATCGGATCCGGCATATGACCAGCAATGATGGTACCTGGAGGAAATGAAATATTAACAGTTGTTGACCATATTTGTACATTACGTTAAATGAACATCATATGAATTAAAGAATATTTATACCGTGCACACATATCACATACGTTTAAATTGGAAATTGCATACTTTTGCAAATTGTAAATGGTATAAGTTTTCTTTGTAAAAAGAAAATAAACGAAAATGGGCTTCCTTTATAACGTTTATTAAAACGACATGTTATATCTGCGGTTAATAACGGTCCATTGGCTACTCTACTTTCATATTTGCTTTCTATTATATATATGTATACTTTCCGAATGAAAGAATCAAAACAACAACAGAATCTCCGTCAGTTCATAAACAGTAGACTCGATTAAAGTTTACTCTAAACTGGTGTAATATATGCAACAAGGTAGAGACTACTGACAGCTCTTGAACTGGTGTAATATATGCAACAAGGTACAGACTACTGACAGCTCTTGTGTAATATATGCAACAAGGTACAGACTACTGACAGCTCTTGAACTAAGGTGCATTCTCTCAAGTATATGCAATTGGTTACCAGACTACTGTACAATTTGTCACTTTTCTAATAAAACTGATGTAATATATGCGATCGAGTAATATAGCACTATAATATTACTCACCATATTCACAGAGAAAGTTGTGTTTTTGCACCGTCGCCCCTCCCCAGGCGAAATAGCTTTCACACGGGACATCATCCCAGGCCCCGTGCATTGAACTGCGCATAAGCACACAGTCCTCAAGACCGGGGTTAGCAACGTTGCCAACGTGATCCGACTGCCAGTGCGTGTATGTGACGGGATTACCTGAACGGGTAAGTTTCTAAGTAAAACCGGTTTAAACCCAAAATGTGTTTAATCAAGATATCCTCGGGTGTTTTGAGGGTTTGTTGATTTAGAATGTTACTCACTCACTAACTTATTGACCTTTCACAACCCAAAAACAATGATTCTCCCTAACATCGCGTAACGAAATTATTAAGATGTATTAGAAACAAACATAAAGGGTATTCAAAAGTTTCTTCAATACAAATGAATTACATTTACTGTATATAAAAATGATGTGTGGTATACACCACGCAATTACTGTATAATCGAACCTAGATTACACTTTAAACATTTTATAATAGCCGCGTACGGATTTTCTATTCCTAAATAATTGTCTGGTTAGCTTTGTCATACTAGACCTTTTTCTTGCTCGACATCTGTGTAAGAATTGTGTTTCATCTTTCACTTTCGTTCTGTTACCTGATGTCCATTCACGAACTCCTTCCGCGTGTATGTCGTTGAGGCCTATCCACACATCCGGTGATCCATGGCGAGTGATGAAGGATACAATGTAATCCTGCTCCTCAGCGTTCAGAATGTCTGCCAAATGGCCTCCTTTCACTTTGCAGAGCGTTTCTCCATACGCCCAAGTGACCGAACGTGTAATGATCTCGTAGCAACGACTATCACGTTGGGCCAGAGGTGTTCCGAACTGCTGAGCTTCGCGTCGTACATCAAACGGACATAAGGTTGTGTCACCTGAATCGATGGCAAATCGTATTATATACGTAGAACTTATGCAATGTTTGCAACATCATTAATAATAAATAAATCCGTTAGATAAAAATCAAATGCAGTGTGTTTTTTTGTGTTCGTGATACTGAATTCAAAACAAATTGCCACACTTCACAAAAGGTGATGTTTTCTCTGCTAAAGAGAAAACATCTGCGCGCCAACTGAGGATTGTACCAGGGTCTTCTAAGTGGTAACTGGACACTCTTAATGCTTCGCTTGCCAAAAAGCAATGCTGTTGGAAGTTAACTTTTTTTAACAGAATCGCTTACTTACATGTTTTAGGTCAAGGCCGCGAATGGCTGCATTTTGAAACACAGTCGTATCAATTAAAGCGATGTTGTGCGATTTTGTAAGATGGATTATTATAATACGATATGAATAACAGCGTTGATTTATATAAGTGGAATGACCCCGGGGAGACTGCATTTTCGATTTCTTTAAAATGTTGAATGTACTCGATGAACTCGATGTTTACTTGAGCAATTGAGAAAAGCGTTATTGAGTGAAGTGTTGCTTTACTTTTTGAAGGAATTCGATGTTGAATGTAAAGGGTTATTTCCCTGTTGAGTATGTCGTTGTTAGTTTATTAAAGACTATCTATCCACATATAATCGCCTGCTTACATCAAGTGATTTGAAATGGAACAGACGGATTGCGATGAACACATGTATATTTTATGTCGTGTACAGAATTTTGAATCGTCAACGAAGCAAACAATTGACGAAAATAAACATGGTTATGAACCATGGTAAGTAGAACGAGAGACTGTTGACGCGTGACTTTTTATGCAAGTTAGTAAAAATGTATAAAATGAAGAGTGGTTTATAGACTTCAATTAACGATATTTGCGGGATAATGCTGAATCATGCTTGATGTAGATGTATACATTTTGTAATGTTTTATACATTCGAAATGGCAGCCATTTTTTTGCAGTCGCGACACAAACATTTGAACACAAACGAAGGTGTTCTACATGAGTGTGTAACATTCGGAATACTGATTACTTTTGAATCGATGCCTATAGCGATTTTTTTTCTTGTTACTCTGCGTTGGCGTGGAATTCAAAGTGACAATTTCGAGTAGCTTAAACGGGAAAGATCACACATAATTTTAATACTTCTACGCAATATAAGACTTAACTAATTTAATATGTTTATAGCAATTACTTTTTTACTGCATCAGGAAAACAGAAATATATAAGGATAAGCAGAGAGGATCATCACGTGATAGTCAAGATGGCGACGTCTATGTCGAGACAGTTATTATTCGCCCTTTTATACCCTTTATTACTTTTGTTTTATGTTTTAATGACGCACATTTTCCAGCCATATCAGTAAAAGTTGATAAACGCTTATTTCCTATTAAAATTCGCATTATATATCGACTTTACTCCCTACACATTTTTAGTCGAGCTATGGTCAGCACGATTAGACATTTCGCAGCGAGAAAAGTCGAGATCTAGAGCGGGTATTAATACGAAATAAACTCTAGTAACTGTCTTGCTGATATGGCTGAAAAGTAAGCAATATTAGAAGAAAAATACAAGTAATAAAGGGTATATAATGGTGAAAAATACTTGCATCCGCATGTAAGACGCCATCTTTACTTTCACATGATTACCCCATGTGATAAAAGAAATGTAAGCCACGCAAAGCCTAGCTTTGTAAACCTTTATTCAACTCTTCAGATCAATTCAAGTACACGGTGAAGAATCAACGGGGTTTTTAGGAGTTAACACACGTGCTTTACAGAATGTAAACACATCGGTAAGAACGTTATTTTTGCAAATATCTCAAGTTATTGAAATGTATTTGCAAAAATCTTTAGTGCATAAAGACAGTTTTGTGCAGTTTGTGCCGATATCTTAAGGTATAAGAATGAGTACTTCAATACGTCTGAAGGCGATGGCCAAATTAGCGTCAAGTTTAACCATATAACTGAATGCAGTACACATAGAACTTTTAAACAGAAACACACACTTATTAAAAACAGTATTTCTGATGTATTTAACAGTGCTATAAGCATTATAAAAATCTGTCTTTAGTGCACTAGTTGAAATTCTTAGGAAACTTATTGTTTAAAAAGTTATTTGAAAATAATCACCTCTTACCGGTTCCCACAAATTCACGTGATCCTGCACCCTGAGTATTATCTATCAATTTGAAGTTGTATGTATCGTGTAAAATAGAGGACATGCCATAGCACATGTTATCCATGAAAATGCAAATATACGCGAATCATTTTAAATATTTTCAAACCAGTGTTACTATTAAGAGGTGGCTTGTATAGGTCTTATCCTCAAATTATATAGAGCAGGCGTTTAATGAGTAAATGTAAAGCAATACATTACCATCAGTGTACTGAGTAGTGTGCTGTGTAGTAGAATGCCATACAGGTACCACAGTTGTTGGTCGAGTGGTGGCACTGTTACTTTCTGAAAGGATCAGGAGAAAGTTTAAATCGGAAACAAAGCTTACAATACATATTTTTCGAAAATAAATATTCAAGAGATAATTTGGATTCCGGCACTTTATAAATTAATAATTATATTTTACAAAGTTACAGGATCACACAACGAAGTCAGTTTCATCAAACGAGGCTTCACGACTGTTGATTGGAAATCTCGTTTGCTGTCCCATTTTAATTTATTTATGTAAAAATAGTTTGACCAATTGTTTTTGTATTTTGATTACACTTCTGTAAGAAAAAAAAAACACCACAAAAGGACAACGTGTATGTCTGATACTTTGCAATGCCTATCTTTTTTAAGTGTATTTCATAAGACTACGCTTAGTGTTAACTTTCATAACTATTTTTCAGTTTAAACATGCGATACACCTTTTGTCTTGTATATGGTTTTATACACATAGATAGTCATACATTAGTTAAAAAGTTTGTCCTAATACATGTGTTTGTTCGTTGAATAGAGTGATAATAATGAATACTTGTCACATGAAATAATTATATGATGAATGAACTATATGACGATACAAACCTATTTCACACAGATACGGGTGTGCCTCAGAACAAAGTAAGTGAAGCCAAAGTCCAGTTGCACCTTCTAAGGACACACAATCCTTATCCTTGCTGTTTTGGAAACTGCTATTTGCTGAGCTGAAGTGTGTAAAGCCGGCCACTGAACCTTAAACAGTGATGCCATCGTCTAGTAATACATGGCATCAATAGGGCTTAATAACTTAATAAACTATTACAGGCATCATAACTAGTTGTCATAATTTACAAAACACGCTTCCTTATCTCATGTTTAACATAAGCGGGCACTTTCCGCTTTATGATATTTTTCGTTTAAATGAGGTCTCTTCTTAGCAAAAATCGAATTCAGGCGAAATGTTGCGTCCCTGATTAGCCTGTGCGCACATGCATTAAACCACCTTTCACAGAGCACGGCTCAAATGTATCAATAAATATGTTGTTTTTTTCAACATCAACACATAAAGTCACTGTTATAAAGAACGCTTCAGTCTACCTGAGATCCACGAGTAATTCCCGTCAATATCATGGTCGTGCAGTCCGATCCAGACGTTCCCCAAACTTGAACCTTTAACAACTTGGTAAACGCCATTTTGTTGCCGCGTGTTGTCAATACTAGCCAAGTGACCTCCCTTGTTTACACAGTGATTTTCAGCCACTCTCCAAGTGTGAGCTGTACGGACAAGCTCGTAGCAACGGTTGTCAACGGTAAACCTCGTCCCTGGTTCGTAATCGCCGGCGACGTTTGCCTTATTGGTACATCCATACATAACGGTATCTGAAACATAGTTATTTCATGTCGGGTAATGTTTAAGCTGTTTTGTCATTTAGCATGGCGTTTTATATTGCCCTATGGTTGATGATCTCAATAATTATCTTTAATTCGCTAAATTGATAGTGTTATGGAGCAAAGATGATATAAACAATTACGCAAGCTTATCAACTTAACTATAAATCTATATGAATTCCAATTGGATAAATTATTAATGTATCCGAATCCAAATGTACATGTTATTGACAATAATATAAATTAGTATGTTGTTTTATTTATTACCTTCAATATAGGGATTAGAGTTGCAAAATGTATATTTATTTATTAACTAACTTCATAGCTAAAATAACTTTACATAATTATTTCTCATTTTACATTTTCTGTGTTTAAAAATATTTACACAGCGTGTATACGGTATTTTATATGTAAGGCTTTTGAACAATCCTTTATATTATTTGTAGTAGTACAAATTGATTGTGTATGAACCAAAATTCATGTTTTGGTTTGCAATGGAGAAACCTACAGTTTCTTGCTTATAAAATCTGTGTTGGCGTAAATTGTGTAAACATACTAAATCGATTCGATATGTATATTATATATATATATATATATATATATATCATTAATTAATACACGATTACATCAGTTTATTACTATATAAGTGTGTTTCATCTGCGTTCAATTGACGGCGATACTGCTTAGACAGGTAATAATGCATCAATTGACGGCGATACTGCTTAGACAGGTAATATTGCATCAATTGACGGCGATACTGCTTAGACAGGTAAAATTGCAGACTACTCTGTCCTAACAACGAACGAATTTTAATGACTAATTAAAACACTTACAAGCTCCCGAGTGCGAAGCCATACTCGTTAAAAAGGTTGTTCGAGACCTCGTTGATGACATTGTTGTTGATGCGGATGTCTTGGTACCAGTAACTGTGCAAAGAGAAACATTTTCTTTTTAATTCATTTGTTGGTAATTGTATGAAGCCAATAGGAATTCATATAGGCTTCGCTCTGTGAAAAGGAGGTTTAAAACATGTGCTTAAACTATCGTCTCAGATTATTCTGTGGAGTCCGCATAGGCTAATCAGGGACGACACTTTCCGCTTCTATGATTGATTTGCGTTAAAAGAACTTTTCTAATTATCGCAAATTTGGTTCAGGTGGAAAGTTTTGTCCCTGATTAGCCTGTTCGGACTGCACAGGCTAATTTGGAACGACACTTTACGCATATACATTAAACCCGCTTTCACAGAGCATGGCTCATATTTATCAATACACCTTTTTTCAAACTTCAACACATAAAGTTGATATTTGACATACACTCTCAGTATACAATAACATGATTTTTACTCCAATTTCGTGCATTCATATTATAGTAAAACGCCTTACCGTATTCGCACACAAAACTATGAAACTCGCTACATGGCCTATCGTCCCAGGTCCCATTGTGTGTTTGGTCGGTCAAAACTACACAATCCTCTGTGTTATGACCAAAAGCAGCAAACCTGCCATTCTGCCAGTTTGTTATTGTAACAGGGTCACCTTTCAAAACATAAAAGAGTTCATGTGTTACGTTTAAACCGTTACACTATAATGTCGTTTCGAAGGAAGATATGTACTCACGATGAGTAAAGGCATTTTACATTTATTCGCAGCTGACAAATCTGTATAAAAAACATAGTCTTACACGTTATGAAATGAATAAAAATTTATAAAATGATATGAATGTCAAATGCAGTCAAAATCATCTTTGGTAAAGCACACAAGTGTACCAAAACATATTACGACACTGTGTAGCATGTTTTTATTTCCCCTGCCTCTTTTTGTATTTCCTCACCTGAGACCCAGGTAAATATCTCTTCAATGATAATATCATTCAAACCAATCCACACGCCATGACCGCCCTTGCTATGCACAAAGGAATAAATTCCATCTTGCTCCTGTTTGTTGGCAATATGAACCAAATGACCATTATTTGCCGTACAATGGCTTTCTGCCGAACGCCAGCTGTGCTGTGGAAAGGACACGAACTCATAGCACGTATTTGCCGAGGCGAGGATTGTAAATAAAACTCCTGGCTCGTTGGAATTAGCGATTGGACGGAATGACCCGCATCCATCGAATACTGCAATATATAAGGTTTGAAGGGCTGAATTAATATAAAACACAACGTCCAGACCACAAGATTTCTAGTTTTTCGGTAAACTTAACTATCATTATTGATCAAAATCAATCTAGTACCCAGTCATTAAGCTAGACATTGAAATTTGCCTATACATTTTATTGCCATAATATGGACAAAATATTGACCGTTATCGATCCAGATAAAAAAAGCAATTATTGTGTGGAAGAAAATATATTGTGTACTTTTAAACAGCTTTGTTGCCGTTCTCAATTGATTGTTCAGTTGAAAAACGATTCAAAAAACACAATTCGCATATAGTCAAACACACGTATACAAAAACTGAATTTATATATATGCTTATTTTTTAAACATATATGTTTGATATTATTTAGTAAAACACTTTATAAACAAGCTCCGGGTGAAATGATGTCAGTACTAACACAAATCTTGTGTACCTGTTTGTGGTCCAGAAGTTGTTTGCCGTGTAGTTTCTGGTGGTGTATTTGACCATGTAGTTGTCGGTGTCGGTCTACTTGTTGTTGATATTGTCGTAGGTGGTTTAGTTGATGTTGTAGTTTGTATCGCGCTTGTTGATGTTGTAAAAGGTGTAGTAGTGGTTGATGTTGTCGTTGGTATTGTAGTTGTCGATCTTGTAGTGGCCTTTGAAGTTGTTGGTTTCGGGGTTGGTGTGGTAGTTGTCGTTGGTTTAGTGGAAGTTGATGTAGTAGTCGTTGTAGTTGACCTAGTAGTTGTGCTTGTAGCTGGTGTAATTGTGGATGACGTCAGTGTTGGTATTCTTGGTGTTGTTGATGTTGATTGTGCTATTACCGTAGTGGACGTTGGTGTTTTAGTTGATATGACTGTAGTTGGTTTCGTTGTGGTTCTAACTATTGAAATGGATGTGTCGAAATCATATGTACATACAAAAAGCCGAAACTGTCTTTTGTAAGTGATTCCATAAGTATTTTTCAATTTTATAGGGACCAACAAAAGTTTCATTAATTTATTATGATTGCATATTGAGCATATTTTATGAATATATAGCTTTTCAAAGTATGATCATTTGTCAATATATCAGCATTGAAAAAAATACAAAAACAATCATTGCAACGTATTAAAAGGAACGGTTTAACCAATATGCACTTATACAAACTTCCAAGGTACCACGTGGTGTGTACCTGTGTCAGAGTCCGGCGGAACCCCTGGGCACACTTGCTTCATGGCGTTTGGACCTGCCTCGAGATATCCGTACTAGAGTTAAAAACAATTAAAAATCAACGTTTCTGCAACTGCCATTTATTGGTCACTATAACGATGGAAGTTTCTCCGAGTGAACGTGAGAAAGGAATGGCATTAGAACCATCATGTGAAGACAAAATCAAATCAGCATGCATGTTGAATGAAAACTAAATTTATAAAAAATATGTTTCATTCAAAATCTAAACTCTTTTATGTTTTGCTGTAAAATTGAAAAACAAAACAAAATTCCCCCGTTTATACAAAGGCAGTTTCCATTGTATAGGCTAAACAATCAAAAGGTGTCCATATGTTTATGTATTGAATATAACTCTATTCATTGCTGAATACATTGTTTGGGTTTTTAATACCTGTGTAAAACTAGACATACAAAGCATTTGTTTATTGAGTTTTAAGTGTTCACGTATTTATTTGGCTCGATTGCATTAAAAGATTTTGGCTTATAAAAAGACATGCAAGTCCGTTTTCTGTACTTTGTACAATATTGCGGGTTTCAAACCCGAACCTACCGTCCAAAAAGCGGAAACCATATTAACTATACGACTGCGGTTTAAATACCGACTATTTGTTGAGCTAACTATTATTATATTCTGGAACAATGTAAGTGTATCTTAATCTATTTTACTTATCCTACTTATTGTGTTTGTATCGATGATTAACACATCATCGATTGTTAATTCAAAAATACACAAATTTTATCAATATTACTTTTCACAATTTGTCGAACTGACCAAACTCACGACATGTCATCAGCACATATGGTGAAAATGTCGCATGTTTTGGTCTCATCAACAGCAGAACGTGCCATTATATCAAATTACTATTCTCATGCGGTATGTATGCATTGTCCACAGTAAATATCTATAGATCTATCGAGCGTGAATGAGACTGAAAAGAAAACAACCAAAATGGTGTTCCTGATGTACAATAACCACTGCATTGTGTATGCGATATATTGACAAAGAGAATCATGTTATTATATTAACTCAAAGTTATGATATGTTTTAACAATGGAGAAATCAAAACTGTTGTAAAATTAACAAATATTTCTGTTCATGTACCGCGCACCTGTCCTTCGTATTGGATTGAAAACCAGGCGGTGTTACCCGTCTCTAAGCCTTCAGGTTTACAATCAAACTCGTAGAGGTAGCCGATCGGAGTAGACGATGCTGACATCTGCAAACAACATGTTTGGTTTTTATGGAAGATACATAATGATTATAATAATAACATAAACATTAAACTAAATACCATAACATTTGAATGACATTGACTTTGAAATTTCACTTAAAATATTTAAATGACATTTATATAACAATACATTTTAGACTGAGCATCACAGTGAAACAAATACACGCCAACTGTGTGCATTTGCATATGTTTTGATAACTGATTATTTCTGTAATACTGAATTTGTATACTTTGTCCTACAAGTTGAATGTTCATTCAACAGGTAAACAAGTTTTAGAAACATATTTGTGATTCCATCACTGCACGCGTTGTTGTTTATAGACACGGAAGGAATTATAGAATTAGTTATTCTTATGTAGTTTTGAACGCATTCTCACGTTTGGAAAATAGTACAGAAGAATGTAAAGAATATTTTACAGTAAATAAACATTCTTAAGCACAATTTGTAAAAAGGTTACAGATCCTGCTTAACGTATGTAAACAAAAACAATACATCGTATGATAGAATATATTATATAAATATTACACGTCTAATTGGGTGACAGAAATTTTGTCAACTTGAGGAAATGCTTTCAACCGAGGCGAAGCCAAGGCTGACTGTATTTTTCCGAAAGTTGACACATTTACTGTCACCATGCCAGACATGTTATATTTATTTAATTATGCCTACCAAGTTATTCAAACAGAACCAATTTATATGAACCATGGCGTAATGCTTATTGAACCTTTAATTTTAGCTGTGTATGTTTGCAATTTTCGTTCACTGTAGTACTGATTGAAATTACTGCAAATCGGATTAATCAATATGACCCCCTCTGCTCAATTTTTATAAATGAAATGGTCGCCATATAGTTTTGTAATGTTTCATTGACGTCACTGCTAGTCGTATGGGAAAGAACTGTCTACAAAGATGAAACATGTCAGTGCACATAACCTTTAAAAGGCGATGCGTTTCGACTAATGTTATATATGTCAAGAAAGACACATATTAATCATTAGAAGTAAACTGGCGGGAATGAAAGTAAAAAGGCATTCGAAACTGAAGTATCACCTTGACGTTTCACCAATCACATAGAAGCATACCTATCGTCCGAGACACATCCTCTGGGTATGGTTAATAATAACCAGAATTTATTTTAAACCTCCCAGTCATAAAAGAAGTATCAGCGCGGAAACATAAATTCAGTGTCTTTGTCTTTGAATTTTTCACTGAGCCGTGCTCTGTGAAAAGGAGGTTAAATGCATGTGCATTAAGTGTCGTCCCAGATAAGCATGCGCAGTCCACATAGGCTTATCAAGTACGACTCTTTCTGCTCGTATTATATTTTTCGTTTCAAGAAAGTCTCTGATTAGCAAACAACCAGTTTAAGCGGAAAGTGTCGTCCCTGATTAGCATGTGCGGACTGCAAATGCTTATCTGAGACGACATTTTTAGCAAATGCATTTAACCCCCTTTTCACAGAGCACGTCCCGATTAAGTCCTTTTATCGACGAGACACGTTATTTAGTTACGTGTTATACTAATCTGAAGTTATGTTAAAATCCTCCAATGCATTAAAAGTAACAGAGCGATCACTAAATCTTAAAAGGCAATATTTATTCGTTTCATCTGAGTTTGAAAACTGCCACCTTTAGAATCTTTGGTAACATATGAAGGGCAGTGTTTCTCGTTTGCATAACATTGTTTTTCCTTCATCAGAACATTCATGTAAATCGTAAGGTTAACAATAATGAGTTAATATTTTTGTTGAAAATGCAGACACACATTCTTTTACGGATATTTTTCCCCTTAAGTGCCTTTCCAAAGTTCGCACTAATAAAACGGACTACATTGTTGTGTAAAGTTACAATACTATTGTTAATTGACGTAAAAACAGAATATTACGTCAACTGATTTAATCCGCTTATTCAAGCAAAACTGGTGCATAATCGTGTATATGTACTGATTAGTCGCCCTCATGTTACCTGTCCATACACTGGCTTTTCTACATCGTAGTTGCAAATGCAGCTGAAGTCGCCCATGACTGCGGATATCAACACGGATGTCACTACACTGACTGTTTGTAGGATTGATAACTGTAATCAATTTATATACATTTGATAAGTTTTATTAATTGATAATAAATGAGACTTCACTGTGAATGATTGAAAGCTGGAACAAAGTAGTGCATATGCAATCGCATGCACAATTTAAAACTATAGTATATTATATATTACTTGCTCTAATCCTCCAAGATATTCGTTTAAAATGTATGTTTAACAATGAAGACACAATAGGTTTATCCGTACCAGACCATAGAATACCACGCACCCGCTCCTTTAGTATTGTAAAAACAACACCGTAATCCTTATTGTAAAATCCATACGTAAAACTAAAACTGACGCTATAAAATATGGTAATACATCATATATAAACGTATCTTTGACATTCTTATCCCGATTATTTATGGTAATAAATAAACCAACAAACCATTTTACTCCACGAACATGTGAACCAATATACAGATATAGATGCAGAATGATGTACACTTCAAGGATTGATACAGATGTGTGATTAAGTAGATAACATAGCCTAATTGTCTATATTATCAACATCTTTGATACACGCTTATATCAATGTCGCAATGTGGATATATTAAAGCAACTTTATAAAGATCTTCAATCCTAGGACAATTGAAAACGCCTTTCAAAATTTCGATGCCATTACTCCTGTTTTATATTTTATTTCACCATTTGGTTTACAGTTTTAATGTTCAGCGTAAAAAATTCGCGTATGTAATGTTGTTAAGGAATCAACAGTATGTAAGAAAATTACTATATTTTGAGTCTGGTATCGCTCAAGATTCGTTTAATTTACTCAATTGATATCAAACTTAAAGTAGAATGTTGGAGCTATGGTCTTTTAGAAAGTACTGTAAGTACTTGTTTTAATCATGTACGCACATGTTGGACACATATGCCCGTCCGGCATTTTTCAAGGAGTGAATACTCATATGGAAATTCAAATAAAAAAAATAGTTACTTTAGCGTATTTCTTTAACAATTTGAATTTAAGACCGAACGGGTATATCCCTTTAAAGTGGGTAAAGCATATTATTATATCAACATATTAGTATCGCTTGTTAATAATAACAACAACAATAATAATACTACTAATAATAATAATAATTATAATACAAATTGTGATTTAACTATTTCAATAAAGGACACTTAGAGGTACCGTCTGTAGAGTTCTGTTAATTATTGATTTTGTTCTAATAGATCACATACATTTTGATTTTGACAGCGCGTTCATAAAGGATTTTTTAAGTAATGTAAACAAAGATAATGTTCAATTTATTTACGGCTATAAAGCAAATTAAAGGCGTCTGGCAACTTTATACTGTTTTGGATTGTTGCTATCTTTTACAATACATTTCATTAGAGTAGTTTTGTTCTTTGTTGTAACAAATAAATTGTAAAATAATGTGTTGTTGTTCCTAGTTTCTACCATTTATAAATGTTTGTATTTCTCATCTTAATATATATAATTTAAAATTATTATTTCAGCATCAGAATCTTGCCACACCCCTTTTCATGTTTCGATTGGTATCTTTCAATGTCAAAAACGATATAAAACCGTTTAAGTTTTTATATTTTCTTTGCCTAAACAATATCACCATATCGATTCTGGGCAAAATGTATGAAAGACTGTTAAATTGTGTTATAAAAGGTTTACTGTTACCGACTTTTTCCAAACTATGCACGCGGCAAAAACGATAGGAACAAAGAAAGTTTT
Source organism: Dreissena polymorpha (assembly GCF_020536995.1). Taxonomy (NCBI): domain Eukaryota; kingdom Metazoa; phylum Mollusca; class Bivalvia; order Myida; family Dreissenidae; genus Dreissena; species Dreissena polymorpha. The sequence goes on from NC_068359.1 coordinate 77,219,164, forward strand.
TATTTGTATAAAAGATGCCAAACAATCGCTGTCATATTGAGTATACTATAGCATTGTTTGGAGTAGCGACGCCAATGCTTTATGTGTAACAATGGACAACAATATCTAAACAAGAATGCACACATGTAGATGGTCACTTCGTCTAAATGCATGCATGTTTTTTGTTGTTTTTCAAAATTTTGAAACATTTATACTGCATCTATTGAGCATTTAGTCAATTTCATAAGTAAAAATATATCACACGGAAATGAAATTGACAAGCCATTATATAATTTGGGCCATGATTTCAAATTAAAATACAAAAGTTAGTCAGCCCAGAAACGTTTACGGATTTCGAAGTCGATCCGGTCCAAAAGACGTTGTGGGCAGACTGGTTTGCCGCTGTAATGCTCTCAGTTGTCTTTGATATGTCTTATTTTATATTGTATATTTTAACATTTCAAATAATATGGTTCGCTATGCTCGAAACAGATGCATATGTATCGTACAAAAACAATGTTTTAAAATTTAAGTTATAAATCTATGACAATAAAGTATTTGTTGTACTTATACTCACAAAGTTTTAAAATTGATATAATTTATAGTGATATCTGCACACACAAACTAAACAAGTATTTTGTTATTAAAACTGGAATTTGAAATCACAACATAATTTTAACATATTTCGTAACAAGATTTAATTTCTATCATTGACAATTGTACATGTTATACTACTCTCGACTGTACACATTCGGTCCGTTGCCGTCAAGCTTCAAGTTTCTGATCGAAAATTTGCCAATAAAATAGATAATCAGTCATCACACAGAATTGTTGTCCGTATTCCCAAATCTATTCTTCGATAAATCATTATTTAAGTTAAGTTAAAATTTGTCATGCGAATATTAAACAGACGGTCAACTTTCTACACCAAGATACATATATTTTATGTCATGCTTTGTTTAACGTTGACAAATAGTTTAGTGTCTTCCGTTCTCATCCCATTCAAACATGTTAATATTTATTATAAATGTTGTATGAAATCGTATGTATAAACATGCTTGTTTGAAATAAATATGTTTAAACTAAATAGTTTAGTGAATACATGCCTAGCAATTATTGACATGACAACCTACGTTGTTCATAAACAAAAATAATATATTTATATGTAACTGTGTACATTGGTATTTTGTATTCTGTCTATGGTTTCAGCCCGACAAAATGGAAATCCGTTCATTTATTGCACACCCGCTTCATGTGCTCTAAGATTTGGCATCGCTGTTATAGCGTTCGAACATCAGGTATGTAATTTGTTGAAACCTGTTTCAGTATATCCCTATGTTTTTACACGTTTTATGATTTTGTACACGTTTGCGTTAACAATTTCATTAAAAAATATAACCGTTGAGTGTCGTCAAACAGTTCATTTTTAACCTCATTTCCAAATGCCCATACGGGAATGTTTGCTAAATGATTATTGAATAAGTTTAAGTGTATGTTACTGCCATTATTTCTTAGCAAAGGTATGTGTTCATATAGCAATATATTTCGAATTCCATAGATATACGAAAGATGGTAAACACAAGCGTGAATTAAGTTAAGTCCGACTTGATCAAACAATATAGTCTTCTGCATATGTAAGATATCAAGAGGACCTTTAAATGAAAAGTTTGTAGAAGAAGGTTTGACAGGCAATCGGGAAACTGGCCGTTTGGCAGTACGTAGATCTTTCTGATTTTCAGATAACATATTTGTTTGTCTAGACTCAGCCTTTTAACATCTCTTTTTTATTTGTTCTAAACGTTCCTCGAATGGAAACTAATAGTAGTTGAACCCATGAGCATGGACATAATATGTTTTGTAATGTATATCATTGAAGATTGGACTAACGGTCATTTGACAGACAAAGGCTTAATGCCTCCTTTAATATCCTTAAGAATCAAGTGAGCTTAGATCGTACACTGTTATTGGATGTTTTATCATTCTTAATGCAGTGCTTTGTTATTTGTTTTGAATAACACCAAATGTAAGCCATTGTGGTCTTAAAAGTGCAGTCTTAATACAAACTCTTAAATCTGTTGCAATTACATTGGGTAATGCCAGGACGAATGAGGACAACAATATATATATTGTTTTCTGTGCATCAATATCAAACTGTTATATAATTCAACAGACATTGCCTACGTAATGATATACTACTCCTGCAACATTACATTATTTCAAATGTTGGCATCAAGTACGGATAGGAAAACAACCAACATATTTTGTCCTTCAAGAACGTCAATTTTCTCTCCTAAGTTATTATCGAATTGCTCTTTCTTTTACCGCGCGCCTGCCTTTGACAAGTGTACGATTTTAATCTTATTGGTTAAAACAAGTAGCTGCCGCAGCACAAATAACCTTAGTTATTCCATCAACAACCACTCTCAGGTCGACAACTACTTCTCGATTTACATTATCATAAATACTACAATTACAACACCAACACGCAATGCGATTGATTGTTTTAACATTGCAATATTTACACGAATGGACGAGCAGTTTGACATATAAGTCTTTATTACACGTCCATTTTCTGACGAAATGTATACATATATGGAGTATTCATATGAATCTGTTTCATATGATTTTCCATTGTGATATATATACACGAATGTATTACCTACAATATTGCTTAGAATTAGTTAAGAAATTTGTTCAATGATACCCATTTTAATTTTAATCTGTTATTTTGAAACAGCCCACTTCCAGTTTGGGTTTGTCCTCACGATTGCAACCCCAATGATCAGTAAATTCAGTATATTGTGTTCTCATTTACAGGTTAAAACCAATATAAAACACATCCAATGACAAAAACGATATTATTTTTTGGTATGACAAACAAGAAAGGTACGCCATCGGATGTGTGGAATAACAAATGTTACACACACCTTAAATTTTTAAAACGACAACAAGACAACTGTGTACTCAGATACGTAAATAAACACATGAAACACCCATCTAAAATGTATAACAAAACCACAAGAAAGATCTACACTCAGATATATAAATAAAGCCGTGGAACACCTAGGTACTAATGCATACAACAACAAGAAGGGTATGTACTCAGATGCGTCAGTAAACAAAACGCGCCCAGTTGATACTTAATTAAACAATAACAAGGAAAAAGGTTATCACAGCATAAGCAATTTAAAAGTATGTTTTTCCATTTATTTCTCAATACTATTATTATTCAACTTTTTGTTTTTTACTGACTGATCTTCATAATAGCCACTTTGTTCTTGTATTCTTGGTTTGTTATTACAAGCTTTATCTTAAATTAAACGTTTGCATTTTAATGCATATTTTAAAAGTTGTGTTAAAATTCATATTTATATATTTTATTCAAATATCGTTTATCATAATATGATGACATCGCCGGTCAATACATATTTAACCTTATTTAACAAACACTGTTTTTACAAACGTATGTCAAAATGGCGATTCACAATACAACTATTGTAACATTATACGGCTCTGAAGTTAAAACCAAGCACTATGTAACACATACATGCACATACTGGCATCGTACTATGGTTTTGAGCTATTATTTATACAACATATCATCCAATGCTGAAATAAAAAAAAACATCACCTTGTCAATTGGATTCGTTCGGTATTACAATCATAGGTAGTCAAACATTTAAAGTTTCAACGTTTTATCAAGGTGTCTCAGATGTTTCATTATATTTTAGATAACATTTGGCGTTTCTTACACAAATAAACACCATCACCTGTTCTGGCGGAGTAAATTTAGTGTTGTGTAAATCTTTAATTGTTAATCAATACAATGTTATTAACATTACTTAGACAAGCTATCATTGAGATTAAGCTTCAACATTTGATGTAATAGCTTCTTTATCATTTTTCAAACTAAATGTTTCATTTTATCTTTAATGTCACCTTCTTTGGGCTATCGACTACGCTATTTCGTTAAAGTCTGAGTACACACCATTAAATACGTCATCTTAAATCTATTCATTCGTACAGTGTCGCCTCATATTGATTAAATTAAAGATTCTGAGCGCAAATTGATAAATATTGATTAACGATGCGAAGATTGTGGTGGTGGGGGTATTTAGAAATATAAAGTATATGATTTACGTTGCACATTTGGGCGTTTTTAAAACCTTTTTTCAGACTTCTATTCAACTTCTGTACATAAAACATATCAATTATAAACATTTTGACACACACCTTACATAGTAATGCAATGTTGCATTTGGTGTCAAATAATAACGACTGTCTCCCGATATAGACGGCGACATCTGTATGGGTTGTGATTAATTAGTTTAAACCTATTTATTTTAGCTCGATTGCGTCGAAAGCCTTAGGCTTATATAAACGCTCTCGAGTCCGTTTCCTGGGCCTAGAACCAGTACTTAGTGTCTTTGTGGGCGATCTAAAGAACGCTCCCACAGTGGGGATCGAACCCGTGACCTCCCGGTCGCTGGACAACATATCCATAACACCACGGCGACCTTAATTGTGATTAATTAATTAATTGACCTTAATTGTGATTAATTTTGGTTTTATCAAAAGCTAACGCTAGCCATGTAAAATGTAGCATCCAAATTCCGTTTGACATAAACATTGATATGCGCAATAGGGCCAACTATTGCCAATCAGTTCAGATCTATGTAGGCAGTTGCAAACTGTCAGGCTTACTAAGGTGAGGAGTCAAGATAATTAATTTTAAAAGTGTGGAGCTTCGTATTCAAGCTTTCATATCCGCATATTTAAACTCCTTATTGGACAACATAATTTGATAGTAAAATGATGTTCCTTAAATTAACATACCCTATAACGGATTTGATTCATATTTTCATTTTAGTTGCATCACAAATCGATAATTAGTATAGGTTGTTGCTTTGGTTTTAATGACTCGCTTGCAAGACAGTACTACACAATAATAAAACTTCCTTGTTACTAGATAAATTGTTTAAGGCAAACGGGGCTCACCCCTTTAGGCATTCTTCTTATTTGAACATATTACATAAAATTAAAAAGTCATTTATTCTTTAAACAACAGCCATAACATCCTCATTCGTGTAGAGTTATGCTGAATACAGATTACATAACATACACTCCCTGTCGAATTATGCTAATGAGCATATTCAACGACTCAACTTTAACGTTATGTATTGATGTGTTATACATTTTGTAACTCATGTGAATTACTGTATGTTATTGATTGTTCATGCTTACCTGATTACGGTAGTGCATACGCAAAATACAAGAGTACTAGTACATTCCTTAGATTTTATGCAAATTATAACAACGTTGTGTAATTGTTCATCTCCACTGCCTATGGCAGTCATTAATATACCGACTCTAATTAACTATTGTTACATGGATAATACTTACTTCTTTCTTTCTGTTTATAAACTGTATGTTTATCAAATAACCATTGCTGTAATGTTATTTTTATACACCATTGTTTAAATGAAATGTTGTTAGTGTGTATAATTCACATTGTCACTTTGTAAACCATTTCTTGTGTTATAGACGATGTACCATGCACAAGTCTGAAATACTATTTATCTATCTATCCTCAGATCTCATTCAGTTGTTTAGAAATAAATACCGATCAGTATTGTTCTGAAATAAATATGTGGTGAAGTTAACATAACTCGCACGCAAAAGAAGTTAAACACGTTAACTGTTATGCTGGGTGAATAAATAGATTCCGAAAGGCAACACATTTCCTCGCACATTCTTTTTATGGGACAGTCAATCACACTTTTTATAGCTAAAATGCTTTGTTTCATATACTTCCTATAGTATGCTTAGCACAAGTTTTTAGTCCAAAACAAAACTTTTTGTTGAATGTTCGCATGTAAATCAGTTACTAACTGAGTTATTAATCAGGGGCGTAGCTAGCATCTATTGAGCTGTAGGCTGGGATATGATACATAAAAACGGGGGTGGAGGAACGGGGAAAATTGTAAAATCCTATAACGCCTGTGGTGAGATTAAAAGCATATCTAGACAAATAATAAGATAAGATTTTGGCATGTTTTTCTTTGAATTTTTACTGTTTTATCTCAATGTCAGAGAACTAAATTTTACTGTATTATCTTTATACCAGAGAACTAAATTTTAAAACAATATGCAACAAAGAAACATTTAAAAGTGTAACACTCCACTTATTCACTAGTCAAACCATGGGAATTCTTTCCAATAATACTGTCTGAATGTCTATAATAGCACGTTTTTGTTCGGCATCAAGGGACCGAACCGACCCGGATTCAGTCAATGGATCGGGTTACGGGGGCAAGTGCTCCATTTTAATTTTCCGCGGTCATAAACATCATTCGGAATGCTTCTTAAAAATCCAACGATAATCGATTACAACTTACTGTAGTGTTGAAAGGGAGATCTGCATGTAGATCTATGTAAACTTGTTACAGCAAGTCACGTGAAAAGTAGCGAGCTAGAATCATAGGAAGAAGTAGAGTTGATCATTGGAAGATATGTCCTTTGAACAAGACCAGAATACATTGTCTGAGGATTATGCCAATCTGAAATGCAGATTTCTAACACCTCACCCCTCCTCAGGGTCAACAATTTAATGTGTTTTTCGAAGTTGAAGCATTAACAAAAAAATCATGTTTAGAAAAAAATTGAAGGCCCGGGCCTGCTGTGCCTAATAGCAGCTTCGCCATGTAATTAGGTTTCGAATTATCTTTATATGCCTTGCTTTATTCTGGGACATGCACATAAAAATGTACTTAAATATTTAACTTTTTTTTATTATTAAAATGTCTAATTATTTTTGCAATATGAGTAAACAGTGACCCACTCTAAAAGCAGCAAACTCGCATCAATATTTTCATTGAGATTTACTTATCGAAATTAATAATTTTGATGATTTCATATCAAAGTAAATACTGTGAATTATTGTTACCACTATTCCAGAAGTTGTGATAATAGACTTAAGAATTTTTTTTTGGTCAATTATTAGTTTAACAAATGTTATTTATATTATAATATAAAAGCTTTTGATGTTGAAATGTATAAAATGTAATTAACTATGCATACATTTCTGTTAACTTTGTACGGTGTGAAGTGGGATATTCTCCACAGTTCTACACATAATAGCGAGGAAAAATATTGAACGGCAAATACAATGATTTTTTTCAATACAAATATGATATACTTTTGCTATAATTTGCAATGAATCATATTAAGCAAAAAAAACCTTTACCAACAAAAGAATATATACGTTTTACTAAAAAGTTTGTCATCTATACAATTTTCATTGAATATATAACATGTTTAACTTAATTAAAGGGTGTTTTATGAGCGCCACTTGTAAAGGTTGACTTACGTTTTACACAATGTTTTGGAAGTACTCCAAATATGTTGATAATATTGTATATGCTAGGTAACATCTTGATTCGATTTTGAATGGAATTATTTGTCTAGGTTAATGGAGGATTGTCCGCTCAGAGTTGTCGTTCCTTGCTCTCACATACAATTTATGCTACTGCAAGAAAATCCGAACAAATTTGGTAGGATTTTTTTACGTCTTATGTTATGAAAACAAGTATTATTTTAATTTATATTTTTAAAAAGTATATACGTTTAGGTTCATAATAAACGATTATAACATAAATTATAGAAGTAAAAATAACAATGGTAAAATTATTGTTACACGTGAAAAGGCAATAATCACGTGTTTGGTTATGAAGTCAGGTATTGATACAGCTATGCTGGATCCAGTCATATCTCTGCACGGAGGTTGGGTCAATGTAGGATAGTCCTCTCTAAAGTTATTGAAGTTCAATAAACTGTAAGCGCTGATCTGCTTATGAGATTGTCGATACTTAAGTAAGAAGTAGCCTGTGCAGGGCATACAAAAATCCTGAGTAAAAACTAATGTGAACATAAATTTAAATTAGACACGCAGCAATCTGTGAAAAGAGGGTTTAATACAAGTGCGTACAGTGTCTTCCCAGTGTCTGATTATCAGGGGAAACACTTCCCCCTTTTATTGCCTGTTTCATTTCAAGGAATACTCTACTTCGGGAAAATCCCAGTTTAGGCGGTAAGTGTCGTCCATTATTAGCCTGTGTGAACTTATCAGGCTTATCTGGGACAACACTGTATGCACATGCATTAAACCCCCTTTTCACATAGTACGGCCACAATTTTCTGCACGTATTTTTGATTTCTATCGCATATCGTGCTATCAAGTGTTTGTTTTTCAGTTAAGGGACCAAATAAACTGATGAAATAAAATGCATTTGATCTTTATCGATTTTTAATATAAAGAATTTTAGGGTTATCTTTATTAAAAACCAAATATCACAGTGAGTAATAAATCTGGAAAAGATCATGGTTGCAAGGGTTATTTTTATAATCATTCAAAATTTTGGTACATTATTATTTTACATTATACAGTACAGAGCGATATAATCCGTGATGTGTTAGATGTATTTCATAACGGAAATTTGGATTTAAAAAGTCACTCTTGGCATTGGTAATTTCTCACAAATAATTTACAATATGAGCACATTTAATTGTGTCGTAGTTGAAACCCACTACGTTATATAATTCACCTATTAGGTAAAAACCACGTATCGAGCAAAGCAAGTAAATAAACATATGATACAAATTCATGGGAACTTTATTTATTAAATATAAGTAAAAAATAATGTAGAAAAACAATTAGCATTGGTTAAATAAACAACATTGTATTACATATAATAACATTCCAAAAGCTTCAAACATAGATCGACGTTTGTATAAGTATAACAAAACAGTGCGTATGACTCCTGTTAACGATAACACAGAGATATAAGGAATTTACGATTTCAATACCGAATACATGCACTATGCACTGTCCATGTAAATCCGACTTGAAAAGAAGGTATAAGATTCAAGCAAACCATTAAGTGAGTAAGTCACTCGTTGAGTGCAAATACGCGTATATGATCCTCAAATGACACATTACACAACATATTATTTCATGTACATTTATTTTTCAATTAAGACCCATAAAAGAGAGTTTGAAACAAACCTTGGGGAAGGTTGGTTAACCCATTTATGCCTAGTGGACTCTCCCATCCACCTAAATTGAATCAATTTATGTCCAAAATCAGGGATGTCTAGTATATTTATTTCTATATTAAGAATATTTCTTACAGAAATTCCTTTAAGCAAACAGCGCAGACCCTGATGAGACGCCGCATCATGCGGCGTCTCATCTGGGTCTACGCTGTTTGCCAAGGCCTTTTTTCTAGACGCTAGGCACAAATGGGTAAACACACGCTTAATCGTGTCTTTGTGCTTATTTTAGCACTCAAACGCGACATGTGTCTTCACTTTAATAACTTTCCAAAACGATGCTCAAGTAGGCTTACTTGCACATACATATGTATTTATTTAATATTGTTATCAGTATTGTTATGTTTATGAATTCTGCATTTGATATAAGTTAAAGCTATGTTGTCACTGCGTGATACTTATATTCAAAGCAAAGCTCTTTGATAAAATACATCGCATTTATGTACGCCTGACTCATAATGTTTACCGAAATCTTAACAGACACAACTCACAATTCACTTAAAATATTCGTGGACAATACTGTTAAAAATATGGCACCAACAATTATAACAGATTTCGCTCGATCACTCAATGCCTCGGTCCCATCACAGACGCCGGAATATTGTTCGTAGAAACACATTTGCGACACAGCTGGGTCAACCGAAACGCTATAAAACTGCAGCGTGTTACCTGAAATGGACACTTAAATGCTGTAAAACTGAAGTGTTTACCTTAAATCGATACATGAACGCTTTTAAACGACAGCGTTTTAACTTAAATGGACATATTGGTCTACAACGTAAGCAAGATGATGTAATTAAATTTGATATATGCAAATGATATGGGTTATATCATGAAAAAGTTAAAAACACTTACTCGTGATCATAAAATAACGGGCTTCACTTATAGCGCCGTCACCTGACGAGCTGAACCCGAGCACGCGCAGTACATAGACTTGATTCTGCTGTAGATGGTAAACTATCGCCTCTTCCGTAAAGCTCAAGGTGTCCACAGCAGTCCGAACGTCTTCGTGTACTTTCCAGACTCGAACCTGATATTCAAAATATGTTGTACTTAAATATATCGCAGAGTTCAATCACAAAATTATCCGCTTGGGAAAGCATGTTTGACATTAAGTACCCTTCGGAGTTAAAAATGTGGACGCCGAATGTTTGATTCGGTACGGTTGTGATTGTTTGGAAATATCCACAACAATTCGTAATGTTTTGGATCCTTCGCTTGTGTCTCGGAATTTCGGAGAGTCTCTTTTAATAATATTTTTATATTTTATTCCCCATGAGTGGATCCTGTAGGATACGGAATGACCGCATGTGCCTGCACACAACTAATTTCTGCTCTAATCAGGAAGAAAACTCATTTAGAAGCCTTTCTTAAGATTCCAAAATACCAGCGAAGGGCTCTAATGTTCATACAGTTGCGAAGGGCTCTATTGTTCATACAGTTCTGTTCCGTTCGACATTTTTGTGAAACTTTCTGCTTCATGTTGCATTCTGATTGATCTTTTCGGATATATATAATATAGAGAATCTTGACAGATGGTTTTCCGAACACATCTAGAAAATATCGATGGATTCCAGAACGCTTTGAATGGTACCGATGATATGCAACATACACCAAACCGTCAACGTCACTTCTGTGGCGTCAACATTTTAAACAATTTTCCGATTCCGATCAGACACTGAATGTCCCACGTGGATGCAGTAGTGACGTAGCGTAACAATTAAATACGAAATAGTTAAAGACCGTCGCAAAGAGATCTAGAAATAAGCTGATATTGCCGAGTTCGATTTGAAGTTTTGTTTTTTACACGTTAAAGGTTAATTCAAAATATATTGATTTGAATAAACATGAACCGTTTTTGCGTCGAATGTTGTAGATATGTTAAATCAGTTTTGAGGTTTAATAAAAAAATTAAAGGAGACAGTACCGTTTGAAGGATGTATTTTATGGTTGATTTAATTGACATTAAATTAGAATCGGCAGACATTATAAATGTGTTACTCTCTAGAAAAGATCCTGATTGAAAGTTACTATGTATCCTTTGTTTAAAAATGTATGACTGGTCGTTTGTGTTGTGTTTTAAAACTACACTCCTTTTCAATTTCATTAACTTAATATAAACGATGTAACAAAGTTAATACATCAAAGCAAAGCCATGTTCTTATCTGTTCTCCTCTGACAAAAGCAATTTAACACCTGCCTGGCTTTAACATCGACAACAGTAAGGTGAATCAAAATTAATGCTTCTCCCCCCTCCCCCCCCCCACCCCCCACCCAAGTGTCATTTATACTTTATCCTGAGCAGCATCCCTCTTATATATGTCTAATTATCACGTCTTTCTATTTTAAGCCAAACATAACTAAATTAACATGACTCTTGCCAAGCAATATGGTCCCCTACCGGTGAAACTACACCATTTTCAGCAATATTTCTAGTATTTGTTGAAATAGAAACCAGAATTCTTGATGTAGGAACAAAATTAAATCACGTGCACAATCTTCATATGCCATCTATCAATGTTTCAAGTTTCATGAAAAAATATGAAGAACTTTTAAAGTTATCGCAGGATCCACCTTATCAGCAATATTTCTAGTATATTTGTTGCCATAGCAACCAGAATTCTTGACGCAGTAACAAAATGAAATGACGTGCATATTCTCCATATTGCCAATCGTTTATATTTCAAGTTTCATGAAAAATATGAAGAACTTTTTTAGTTATCGCAAGCTCCAGAAAAGTGTGACAGACTGACAGTGTCACGGACACACATAGAGCAAACCACAAGTCCCCTCCGGTTTCACCGGTAGGGGACAATAACAAAACAGACGATAGAGAATTCACTGATTATTCTCTATTTACATGTATACATTTCATATGCGGTCATTGGACTTGGTTTCGTATGCCGATAAAAAGATACAAAATCGTTTGCCTATCTGGTGTAAAATCAATGCTTCCTAAAAGTACACAATCATCCCGTATCATGCCATTCAGCTAAAACAGTGTACGGATATCTATCCTAAAAATGTTTCTTGACTTTCATGTGTCCAATTTTTATTCCTGACATGTGTATAAAGTTATAATAACGGCCATAATGTTCATAATATAAAATTTGTAAGTTTGCACATTCGGTAAATAAAAATATAACCACACGACAATTATATGCATATACTTACATTAAACTTAGCAGCATGACCATTCGATTAAGGTATTTGCTGTTTACAATGACATTTTATTAATTGTTTATTCATTCAAATGACTTAACCATGCACTCGTAACAAAAAATACATTTACCCATCCCCAAATAATGGGCATATACACATAGTTTAAATGTATAGACTGATCACTTACAAAGTGAAATGTACTTACTATATATCCTTCAAGAGAGCTTTCGTGTAGTTTTCCACGACACCTTGCCATTTTACGACGATACTGTACGGCCCGTGCTGGTATATCTTTATTTGCACTG